>NC_134358.1:361614268-361689492 GCF_048569485.1 Anomaloglossus baeobatrachus | reverse complement strand
CCGCCCTAAATCTTCCCCACCGAAATCCCTACATGTAGCACCAGCCTCCCCTCAGAGCGACGTGACCCCCGGGTCCGGGAGGAGCTCGAGCCACCCACCAACGAGCACGGACCCGAGCGGCTCGGCAGCCGGCCGAGCGCCTGGGCGGTACAAAAAAACCACACCATACGCAGACCATACGCAGATCATACACAGGACACTCGACTCACTTTTCTGGCCGAGTATCGCAGGGATTTTTTACTCGCAAGTGGACAAGAGTCCATACTGAGAGGAGCTGGCTATTTTTCTGCAGGGCGGGCGTCGGGCCTCCAACCTCTACGACCACGGTCATTATGCCCCTGCCTTGATTTGAAAGCTGTAAATGCTGGGCCAGACTCTGTGTTGTGTACGACCTATGCTTGTCTACAGTGCTTAGATGCTATGGGTACTGTAAGTCAATTGATTTAAATTGTCCTGCTGTCTGCCTAATGTTTGGAAATCTGAAGATGGGTTTCCAAATTTTTTCTTGTCTGTAGTGGCAGGGTTCTCAGAGCAACAGGCCTACATGTGTCACTCAACCATCCATCCACCTCTTGATTTAAAAAGCTGTAAATGCTGGGCCAGACCCTGTGTGGTACATGGCCCATGCCTCACTGCTTAGCTAAAACACTATAAGTACTCTGGGCCAATTGTTGCCACTGTCCTGCTGTCTGCCCATAATTTTTGGAAATGTAGAGACTCCAACATGGGTCTCCAAGTTGTATCTTCTTGTTAGGCTGGACTCACATGAACGTGTGAAAAACGGTCCCATTATCGTCCAGGAGAGTAGGAAGATTTTTTTCTCACTTGTCATCTGTGTGCTTTCAGTGTGCTCTCCGTGTGCAATTAGTTTTTTTTTCAGCTGCTAATAGTCATTTACAGTAATTTACAGTGTTCTGTACAGGATCATTTACAATGTTCTGTGCTACATGAAAGAATTGCATCCATAAAAACGGACATCACTAGGATGGTCTGTGTGCCGTCCATGTGACGTCCGTTTTTTTCTCGCACCCATTGACTTGTATTGGCGAGTCTCGGTCGTTTTCCAGATAAAATCGCAGCATGTTGTGACTTTTCTCACATCCAGATTCTGGATGCGAGAAAAAGCTGACCAACTGCTCTCCCTCATTGACTAACATTGGTCAGAGTGCAACGTGAGATTTTTTTTTCATGCTCGTGTGAGTGTTATACCCTGGCCTATCAGGTCGTCACAGGGTATTGTGCAATCTGCCCTTGAGTGCAATATCCACCTCCTCCTTGGTTATGGGTCCCCAACTAACGGTGTTGCCAACAGCAGTCAAAGTCCTAGGTACACTCTGCACCACACCCACCAGACACACTAGTGTACGGCCTGTGTGGAATAGGGCCGCACACTTAGGGGGTTGGTTAAGGGGAGGTCAGGAGTGTCTAGAGGAGGCAGTGAAGTTGAAGGAGAGAGGAGGTCAGGAGCTGGGCTCCTTGGAAGTAACTAGGTGACAGACGGTGGTCTGGACCTAGTAGGAGCTGGACCCACTTCGCAGGGGATCGTGGCAAGGGTCACGGAACTGTCGAGGAGGACAACCGGCAGCCTTGCACCATCACCGGGCTGGGACCAGGGCACAACGGGGTACGTGGACCCTAGGTCAGGGAGTAGCTCCAGGCAACCTGACAATTTACCCGACGAGAACGGAGCCTTCAAGATCCGTTCTCCACCCACTCCAAAATCGAGGTACTAGCGCAATGAGAGGGATAGGACTTTCCACAAATACGGTCCAGAAAATTCAAAGCGTGAACCCTGAGAGCAAGCTCCCACAGTTAGCCATACTGGGGAGCGGGACCCAGCTAGTTCCACACTATCAGGACCAAAAGAGAAATAACTTAGTGCCAGGAGGCAGGTCACGGATCACCAGGCAACACAATCGGGGATGGGATCCGAACTAGCTCCCCTCAGCGGCAGCGGTGTCCAGAACTTTGGTTTATCCAGTTGTCGGTGTCAGCTTTATGGACTGAGTGAGTACAAAAGTGGCCCCTGTGCTCCCCACGGCATCCCCCCAACGCCATCACCGAGTGCCGGAGCATCCCCCCTACCTGTGGAGGGTCCTAGCACCTGGCTTCCCCATTCCATCGCCCCGGGTACTGCCAACTGCAGCAGTGGTACTCCCCAAATTACCACAAACCACGTGTGGCACACGAACTCTAACACATCCCCTGTAAAAGACCCCCTCGTTTGAGAAGCCGCATGACTCCCAGGTCCGGAGACCCCTCGAACCACCGTGGATCCGGATCTGAGCCGCCCAACTGCTGACGCGGCAGCGGCACATGAGCGTGCCCTTAGTGGGAGGGTTCTCAGAGCAACAGACCTACTCTTATCACTCATCCAATATTTCTTATGTTAAAAGCCTAGGAAGGTAATGGCTGTCCCACAACAATTTGGCTCCCTGTAAAATGGTTTGAGCTATTTTGGCATCTTTTGGCCTCCCTAAAGGTGTTGAGTTTTTTTTTGGCCTCCCATTGAATGCAATGTCTTTGGATATGTCTGGTTTAGCAAACCTAGCTGAATCCATTGATTTCAAAGGTCTGCAAAGAAAAGGCATAGACAACACTTTCAGGCTATGTGCCCACGGGAGCCTGTTTGTGCGGATTTTGCCGCGGAAAACCTGCGGATATTTCTGGATTTTCCAGACATGGGGAGTGCTGTGTCCACGCTGCAGAAAGTGCGGCTGCCGAACATGCTGCGGATGTAGTCATCCGCATGTATAATTGCATGTCAATTATTCATACGGAATTACCTGTGGATGTCCCGGCCCTCCGCTATGGAGATTAGAGGCCGGGACGTCCGCAGGTAAGCCGCATGAATCTCCGCATGTTTCCCGCAGCTATTCCGCTGTAATCTAGCAGCTAAAAATAGCTGCGGACGCTGGCGGGCAGCTGCAGGAAACATGCGCTCGTACCAGCGGATACATCCGCAGGTACGAGCGCCCGTGGGCACATAGCCTATCGGTGGTCCAAAAGCTACCAAAACAGCTTAAAACGTTATACAGTGAAGCTGTGTCTATTCACAGCAGTCTGGCATGGGTCATGCACCACACAGGGTGTGGTTCAGCATTTAATGTTCATTTTTCAAATCAAGAGATCAGTGGATGAGACCATGATAAGAGTCTCCTTTTATAAAAAAAATTAGGCTTGTCATGGCTCAAGAGGAAGCAAAAGAAGGAGGAATAGAAGTCTGATATTGTCTGTAATTCAGATAATAATTAAGTAGTTGGATTGAACTTGTGACCAATGAGAGAGTAAAGGGTACTTTACACGCTGCGATATCGGTACGATATCGCTAGCGAGCGTACCCGTCCCCATCGGTTGTGCGTCATGGGCAAATCGCTGCCCGTGGCGCACAACATCGCTAACACCCGGCACACGGACTTACCTTCCCTGCGACATCGCTCTGGCCGGTGATCCGCCTCCTTTCTAAGGGGGAGGTTTGTGCGGCGTCACAGTGACATCACACAGCAGCCATCCAATAGCAGAGGAGGCGCGGAGATGAGCGGTCGGAACATGCCGCTAACCTACTTCCTTCCTCATTGCCGGTGGACGCAGGTAAGGAGATGTTCGTCATTCCTGCGGTGTCACACACAGCGATGTGTGCTGCCGCAGGAACGATGAACAACATCGTACCTGCAGCAGCAACGATATTTGGAAAAGGAGCGACGTGTCAACGAGCAACGATTTTTCACGCTTTTGCACTGGTTGATCGTCGCTCCTTGGTGTCACACGCTGCGATGTCGCTAACGGCGCTGGATGTGCGTCACTAACGACGTGACCCCGACGATATATCGTTAGCGATGTCGCAGTGTTTAAAGCACCCTTAAGTGTTCTTTGGAAATTTCAGGGATTAAATCAGAGCAAACTTAACCAGCATCTTCCATACATGAGGTGATGTACAGTTTCCAGCAAACACACAGCTATATAACACTTGTTCCAGTAGATTGAAGGCTTTAATAATCTTCACACAGAGCTTTCACAATAACATATATGACAGCCTGTTCACAGATTATCTTCTCCTCTTCCACAAAGTCTTTTTTCCTTACAATGTGTCTGTACATTGTACCATATAATTACAGTGAGGGTGAAGGGTAAGCCCTATGGTCACTTCTCTCCTATAGACTTGTGCTGCACAATAGTTTGCTTTTGAATTGTCCTGAGCTGTTTTCCACTCCTGGGAGTCTCTGATCTGAGTTGGCAGATCTCTATAGCTTGGCTTTTCTCAGGATACATACATTACACTTTCTGAGTACTGTTTCTTCTCCTTTGCAGAGAGACACAACAGAGACCCCTTTCCTTTTTCAGAGGCAGATACACACTCACTGCTTCCAGCATCCTCCTTGGTTATTACTAGATACTACCTGTCTACTAGTAAAGCTTTAACTCCCCAGTTGCTGGATAATTATAGATTATCTGTGCAGTTCCCATGTAGCACCCCTGAGACTGGTCGCTGCAGGGTTTATCATTATATACTTCCCAGTCATGGAGAGGTTGGTCTGGTAAGTTTACACACACCGTTCCTGGCAGATGCCAGGGGGCCTCCACTAGTTAGAGCAAGTGTGGTTGCTATAGACACTTGTAAAGGTGGGGGCATGAGCAGTTAGGAGTAGAAAACAAACATTTTCACTTTACCTCAGAACAGCTTGGACACGAGACAGAGCAGACGCACAGTGTGTAAGCTCCCTGAGGGTTGCTGTCAGGCCCTCAGGGAGGCAGAACAGAGGTGTCTGGATGTAACACATTAGAGACAGCACAACCAAGTTGGGGCCAGTAATGTGACGCCCTAGCAAAACCAGGTTGTCACAGAGACTGCTCAAATCTTCCAGGTGCAGGACTCCATCCTCTTTGGTCTACCAACACAACCCACACACAGGTACAACACCAGTCACAAAGCCTAGTCACACCCACCCAGGACAATAGGGACACACCAGTGGGCAGGGCCAGGCAGATAATGACGCCCACCTAGGGGTCCTGAAGTGTTAAGGGGAGGGAACACAGACAAGACAGTTAGTTTAGTGGTGTCAGTGGAATTGTGAGGAGTGGAAGTGACAGGGTGGTCAGGGGTCAGAGCCCCTAGACTACCGAACTACTGACTAGGCGGCAGATGGCAGAGCAGGGCCACAGGTGACGGAGATCCGGTCGCGGGAGACCTTAAGTGGACCGGGACAGGGTTGTAGCCCACTGGTGCCGACAGCGAGAATCCGGTCCGGAGGCCGTGCACAGTCGGGGTGCCTGGACCCTAGGGCGAGGACAGCTTCAAGCCCCTTGTCAATTAACCAGCAGGGGACAAGATTGCATGTCTTGTCCCACCAGTAATCCCAGAGAGGGAGGTGGAAGCCCAACGCGGGGGATAGGGCGTCTGCACGTGCCTGCAAAAATCCCAAGGATCCCAAGAGCGCAAATCTGAATCCCCGCCCCCTAAGAACCCGGGTGGAAACCAGTGATCCCCAGAACAGGAAGTTGCAAAGGACAGTGGGTCCCGCGAGACTGCTGTCGCAAGAGTGGTGTACCCTGCGGTCTCCGCAGTCACGCAAGTTATGCCGATTACCGTACTTTATGTGCCCGGTGTTGCCTGGCTGCCCCAGTACAATGGCCGACCTGACGCCATGCAGGTATTTAAGAAAAATATATGTACTGTTCTCGATATGTATGCAATGATTGTCCGGCAGCACGCATCCGTGGTGCTCGGACAGCTGACAGGCGCAGCCAAACAGGAGGTAAAGACATGGACTGATGTCCTATTTGATAAACTGCAAGTAGCCTTTGAGACCCACAAGGAGGCGGAGCTAAGGATGCAATTTTTCAACCTCAGGCAGCGTCCCCAGGACAGCAATAGGGACTATGCCCTGAGGCTACAAACCGCTCTGCGCACTCTAAAGCTAGTAGACCCTATCAATGAGCCGGAGAGTACCAAAATCCTTGTGGAGCAGTTCTTGCAGGGGCTAGGGTCAGCAGAGGATCGTAAGCAGCTATGGATGTGGGCCCTGGAGCATCTGGACTTAAATTTTACAGTCTTAAAAGACCGGGCCATAAAGGCTCTACAGACCTCTGAGGTCATTTACTCTATACTACCATCTTGGACAGCTGATACTTCCCACCTGCTGGCGAAACCTCTACTAGCTTTATCAGCACCTGCAGTGCCAGCAGCATCCCCTGGAGCTCCCGGTGACCTGACATCCCAAGTTCAACAGCTGAGAAAGGACGTCGCCAGGATCCTTGAGGCCATGCAAATCCAGCCAAAGACCAAGCCGGCGGAGAAGATCCAGCTCGCCGACAGCCCTGAGGATGTCGCCTGGATGCAGAGAAGGAGCAGTAATCGGTATGACCTACCCAATTTTTACAGGTGCAACAAGATCGGCCACTACTCCGGTTGGTGTCCTTTAAACGGACAACCCCTGAGGCCAAGGGCCAATCCTCTGGAATAGGTCAACAAGGCCCAGCTGATTGGTGTGAGCAGTATGTCAGAGGCCGCCTCATCATCTCCCTCACCGTAGACGGGATTCTAACGTTTCCACTCCTAGACACCGGCTCACAGGTGACGACTATACCCTTTGTACTGTATAAGCGTTACTGGTCTGATGATGACCTTACCCCACCAGATTCTGGCCTTACTATCATTGCAGCCAATGGACTCCCGATGACCCAAGTGGGGTTTAAAGAAATGACTCTTAAGGTGGGGAGAGTGGAGTTAGAGCACCAAGAATTTATAGTGGTGCAGAATGATCCTAGTGACTGTAACCCAAAAATGGTCCTAGGGACCAGTGTTATTGAAAATTGTATGGGGGAAGTATTGTATTTGCTTCAGCAGCTGTCTGCAATGGCAGGAGTGGGCCGCAGAGAGTCCTGCAACGTGTGATCCGAGCCCTCCTGCAGTGGCAACAAGTGAATCTATCTGGTGGAGAGATTGACGGTGTGTGAGTGATGAATGTAGCACCCCTGGTAGTGCCTCCGCGAAGGGAGATGATGATTTGGTGTAGTGCAGCCGTAGGTACCCGTGGACAAGATTATCAGGCAGTGGTAGAGCCCCTGCCTTCAGAACACTGACCCACAGTCTTGACAGCCAGAGGAGTGATTGATGTCTGGAAGGGGAGAGTGCCCATGAGAGTGATCAATTGTGAAGTGGAAGAAGTTAAGCTACCCAGATATGTGTGGTATCCCACAAAGTGGTCATCTTCTTGTGATACCAGAATTATAGAGTATTTCGCATAAATGTAATTTTCTATGTATATTAAGTACTGTAGGATATTGTGAAAACCTGCTGACAGGCAGCACTCAGAGGTTAAGTTTCCCCTGTGCAGTCATCCAATGACTGCAGTGGTAGGAGTCTTATGCAGGGGGGAGGAGCTAACTCCGACTACGTGTGGAAGGATAGGGTCGGCTGGGAGACGGGAGTGGAGAGGAAATAGAGGGAGTTGACGTCCTCCATTTTGTGAGTAGTTTTTCTAGAGCATCAGGAGAAGAAAAGCTGCCCCTCAGAGGTCTGCCTGTCTGGTGTGGTTGAATTTACTACAGTATGTGTGGAAAACATTGACCAGCTGTCATCTGTAAATAGTTATTTATATCACCAGTAAAGAGACTGTTCATCACCGAAGCAGAGTTGTTTTATGATTAAATATTAACAACAACAATAACAACTATTACCACCATCAGACTCAACCGTGTCCCACAAGAGGTTACCACAACTTTTGGAGTCACGAACAGGATGTTACCTCTGTGCCTTATATGCCCTGAAGAGAGTGGTAATACAGTGCCTACAAGTAGTATTCAACCCCCTGCAGATTTAGCAGGTTTACACATTCGGAATTAACTTGGCATTGTGACATTTGGACTGTAGGTCAGCCTGGAAGTGTGAAATCCACTGCAGCAAAAAAGAATGTTATTTCTTTTTTTTTTTTTAAATTGTGAAAAGTTTATTCAGAGGGTCATTTATTATTCAATCCCTCAAACCACCAGAATTCTGTTTGGTTCCCCTAAAGTATTAAGAAGTATTTCCGGCACAAAGAACAATGAGCTTCACATGTTTGGATTAATTATCTCTTTTTCCAGCCTTTTCTGACTAATTAAGACCCTCCCCAAACTTGTGAACAGCACTCATACATGGTCAACATGGGAAAGACAAAGGAGCATTCCAAGGCCATCAGAGACAAGATAGTGGAGGGTCACAAAGCTGGCAAGGGGTACAAAACCCTTTCCAAGGAGTTGGGCCTATCTGTCTCCACTGTTGGGAGCATCATCCGGAAATGGAAGGCTTATGGAACTACTGTTAGCCTTCCACGGCCTGGACAGCCTTTGAAAGTTTCCTCCCGTGCCGAGGCCAGGCTTGTCCGAAGAGTCAAGGCTAACCCAAGGACAACAAGGAAGGAGCTCCGGGAAGATCTCATGGCAGTGGGGACATTGGTTTCAGTCAATACCATAAGTAACATACTCCACCGCAATGGTCTCCGTTCCAGACGAGCCCGTAAGGTACCTTTACTTTCAAAGTGTCATGTCAAGGCTCGTCTACAGTTTGCTCATGATCACTTGGAGGACTCTGAGACAGACTGGTTCAAGGTTCTCTGGTCTGATGAGACCAAGATCGAGATCTTTGGTGCCAACCACACACGTGACGTTTGGAGACTGGATAGCACTGCATACGACCCCAAGAATACCATCCCTACAGTCAAGCATGGTGGTGGCAGCATCATTGCTGTGGGGCTGTTTCTCAGCCACGGGGCCTGGCCATCTGGTCCGCATCCATGGGAAAATGGATAGCACGGCCTACCTGGAGATTTTGGCCAAGAACCTCCGCTCCTCCATCAAGGATCTTAAGATGGGTCATCATTTCATCTTTCAACAAGACAACGACCCAAAGCACACAGCCAAGAAAACCAAGGCCTGGTTCAAGAGGGAAAAAATCAAGGTGTTGCAGTGGCCTAGTCAGTCTCCTGACCTTAACCCAATTGAAAACTTGTGGAAGGAGCTCAAGATTAAAGTCCACATGAGACACCCAAAGACCCTAGATAACTTGGAGAAGATCTGCATGGAGGAGTGGGCCAAGATAACTCCAGAGACCTCTGCCGGCCTGATCAGGTTATAAAAGACGATTATTAGCTGTAATTGCAAACAAGGGTTATTCCACAAAATATTAAACCTAGGGGTTGAATAATAATTGAACCACACTTTTATGTTGAAAATTTATTAAAATTTAACTGAGCAACATAACTTGTTGGTTTGTAAGATTTATGCATCTGTTAATAAATCCTGCTCTTGTTTGAAGTTTGAAGGCTCTAACTTATTTGCATCTTATCAAACCTGCTAAATCTGTAGGGGGTTGAATACTACTTGTAGGCACTGTACATGCTATTGATAGTGAAGGAAATTGATGAGAAATTACCTCAGGAAGTGCCAGTCATTACTGCCTTAAAGAATTTGTTATTGCGCCACAGCTGTTGTTGCAAGAAGAGACTGTACAAATACCAGTGGCTGCTATACTGGGAAAAGTTCAAAACAAGAAAGCCTACGGAGACACCATCACATGATTCTCAAGGCTGGCAGGAAACTAGCCAGGTCTTTCACCGGGAAGGAACAACCACAGGAAGGCAGTCTCCATTCAAGGAGACCACCTATGCCAAACATGGTATCCATCCACAGACAGCTGTTTCGGGGTATTCGCCCCTCATCAGTGAGGAGTAGGAAACTGGCTAGTGGGAGCATTTCCTAGTACAAGACTACATAAGCAAGGATGGTGTTACGAACCGGCGCCGCCATAGCCGCAAGCAGCCTGCTGCTTTTCCTGTTGCGCCCAGGCCGTTTTTGGCCGTGCCTCGGGTCGTCCAATTGGCTGTTCCTTCCACCACGTTTAAGTGTGGAGAGGCGGCTAGTGCGCATGCGTGCGCTGATTTACCCCAGCCAGAGTTTAAGCCCGGTGTTTTGCCTAGTGAGCATGCTCAGCCTGATTGTGTTATGTCTGAGACTAAGTCCTCAGTTCAGGCTACTGAGCATGCTCCCACAATTAACCCTAACAGCCTCTTTGCACAGGTACTTGGACTTCGTGCTGTGTCTAAGTTCTGGGATGTGCCTACTGAGCATGCTCAAACTGATAGTCTGCTTTCTGAGCCTGTTGCTCAGGCTACTGAGCATGCTCAGGCACTTAGTGCATCAGGGAAACAACAAAGAGCCAGCACCAATGTGCACTAAGGCATCAAATATTCCAAACTGCATTATAAAAAAATTTTTTTGAGATTTTTGGCAAAAAATTGCAATTTCTTGAGCTGCTTCGCCACGTCACGGCAAATCTCATTTGAAGCAGTCCTACACTAAAATATTTTTATAAAATGTGCCATGCGGCCTCACACATGAATAACAGAACTGCTCTCAGCAGCACTCACCTGGTCTATTGCAGTCCCGTACCCATGACTGAGTCACGGTTGTGGGCGGGACAGGTCCAAGCAAATGCTGCATGAAGTATATATATAGCCTGTGGACAAAGCCTGATGACCCAATGTGAACAGTCACCAAACGCCAAAATCTATACAGATGGAATACATCCCAAATTGGGGTGCGTAGCAAGGTGGAGGTCAACCACCGACCAATTCAACAAAGAAACAACAAAGAGCCAGCACCAATGTGCACTAAGGCATCAAATATTCCAAACTGCATTATAAAAAAAATTTTTTGAGATTTTTGGCAAAAAATTGCAATTTCTTGAGCTGCTTCGCCACGTCACGGCAAATCTCATTTGAAGCAGTCCTACACTAAAATATTTTTATAAAATGTGCCATGCGGCCTCACACATGAATAACAGAACTGCTCTCAGCAGCACTCACCTGGTCTATTGCAGTCCCGTACCCATGACTGAGTCACGGTTGTGGGCGGGACAGGTCCAAGCAAATGCTGCATGAAGTATATATATAGCCTGTGGACAAAGCCTGATGACCCAATGTGAACAGTCACCAAACGCCAAAATCTATACAGATGGAATACATCCCAAATTGGGGTGCGTAGCAAGGTGGAGGTCAACCACCGACCAATTCAACAAAGAAACAACAAAGAGCCAGCACCAATGTGCACTAAGGCATCAAATATTCCAAACTGCATTATAAAAAATTTTTTTTGAGATTTTTGGCAAAAAATTGCAATTTCTTGAGCTGCTTCGCCACGTCACGGCAAATCTCATTTGAAGCAGTCCTACACTAAAATATTTTTATAAAATGTGCCATGCGGCCTCACACATGAATAACAGAACTGCTCTCAGCAGCACTCACCTGGTCTATTGCAGTCCCGTACCCATGACTGAGTCACGGTTGTGGGCGGGACAGGTCCAAGCAAATGCTGCATGAAGTATATATATAGCCTGTGGACAAAGCCTGATGACCCAATGTGAACAGTCACCAAACGCCAAAATCTATACAGATGGAATACATCCCAAATTGGGGTGCGTAGCAAGGTGGAGGTCAACCACCGACCAATTCAACAAAGAAACAACAAAGAGCCAGCACCAATGTGCACTAAGGCATCAAATATTCCAAACTGCATTATAAAAAAATTTTTTTGAGATTTTTGGCAAAAAATTGCAATTTCTTGAGCTGCTTCGCCACGTCACGGCAAATCTCATTTGAAGCAGTCCTACACTAAAATATTTTTATAAAATGTGCCATGCGGCCTCACACATGAATAACAGAACTGCTCTCAGCAGCACTCACCTGGTCTATTGCAGTCCCGTACCCATGACTGAGTCACGGTTGTGGGCGGGACAGGTCCAAGCAAATGCTGCATGAAGTATATATATAGCCTGTGGACAAAGCCTGATGACCCAATGTGAACAGTCACCAAACGCCAAAATCTATACAGATGGAATACATCCCAAATTGGGGTGCGTAGCAAGGTGGAGGTCAACCACCGACCAATTCAACAAAGAAACAACAAAGAGCCAGCACCAATGTGCACTAAGGCATCAAATATTCCAAACTGCATTATAAAAAATTTTTTTTGAGATTTTTGGCAAAAAATTGCAATTTCTTGAGCTGCTTCGCCACGTCACGGCAAATCTCATTTGAAGCAGTCCTACACTAAAATATTTTTATAAAATGTGCCATGCGGCCTCACACATGAATAACAGAACTGCTCTCAGCAGCACTCACCTGGTCTATTGCAGTCCCGTACCCATGACTGAGTCACGGTTGTGGGCGGGACAGGTCCAAGCAAATGCTGCATGAAGTATATATATAGCCTGTGGACAAAGCCTGATGACCCAATGTGAACAGTCACCAAACGCCAAAATCTATACAGATGGAATACATCCCAAATTGGGGTGCGTAGCAAGGTGGAGGTCAACCACCGACCAATTCAACAAAGAAACAACAAAGAGCCAGCACCAATGTGCACTAAGGCATCAAATATTCCAAACTGCATTATAAAAAAATTTTTTTGAGATTTTTGGCAAAAAATTGCAATTTCTTGAGCTGCTTCGCCACGTCACGGCAAATCTCATTTGAAGCAGTCCTACACTAAAATATTTTTATAAAATGTGCCATGCGGCCTCACACATGAATAACAGAACTGCTCTCAGCAGCACTCACCTGGTCTATTGCAGTCCCGTACCCATGACTGAGTCACGGTTGTGGGCGGGACAGGTCCAAGCAAATGCTGCATGAAGTATATATATAGCCTGTGGACAAAGCCTGATGACCCAATGTGAACAGTCACCAAACGCCAAAATCTATACAGATGGAATACATCCCAAATTGGGGTGCGTAGCAAGGTGGAGGTCAACCACCGACCAATTCAACAAAGAAACAACAAAGAGCCAGCACCAATGTGCACTAAGGCATCAAATATTCCAAACTGCATTATAAAAAATTTTTTTTGAGATTTTTGGCAAAAAATTGCAATTTCTTGAGCTGCTTCGCCACGTCACGGCAAATCTCATTTGAAGCAGTCCTACACTAAAATATTTTTATAAAATGTGCCATGCGGCCTCACACATGAATAACAGAACTGCTCTCAGCAGCACTCACCTGGTCTATTGCAGTCCCGTACCCATGACTGAGTCACGGTTGTGGGCGGGACAGGTCCAAGCAAATGCTGCATGAAGTATATATATAGCCTGTGGACAAAGCCTGATGACCCAATGTGAACAGTCACCAAACGCCAAAATCTATACAGATGGAATACATCCCAAATTGGGGTGCGTAGCAAGGTGGAGGTCAACCACCGACCAATTCAACAAAGAAACAACAAAGAGCCAGCACCAATGTGCACTAAGGCATCAAATATTCCAAACTGCATTATAAAAAATTTTTTTTGAGATTTTTGGCAAAAAATTGCAATTTCTTGAGCTGCTTCGCCACGTCACGGCAAATCTCATTTGAAGCAGTCCTACACTAAAATATTTTTATAAAATGTGCCATGCGGCCTCACACATGAATAACAGAACTGCTCTCAGCAGCACTCACCTGGTCTATTGCAGTCCCGTACCCATGACTGAGTCACGGTTGTGGGCGGGACAGGTCCAAGCAAATGCTGCATGAAGTATATATATAGCCTGTGGACAAAGCCTGATGACCCAATGTGAACAGTCACCAAACGCCAAAATCTATACAGATGGAATACCTCCCAAATTGGGGTGCAATTTTTTGCCAAAAATCTCAAAAAAAAAAAAAATTTTTTTTTTTTTTATAATGCAGTTTGGAATATTTGATGCCTTAGTGCACATTGGTGCTGGCTCTTTGTTGTTTCTTTGTTGTATTGGTCGGTGGTTGACCTCCACCTTGCTATGCACCCCAATTTGGGATGTATTCCATCTGTATAGATTTTGGCGTTTGGTGACTGTTCACATTGGGTCATCAGGCTTTGTCCACAGGCTATATATATACTTCATGCAGCATTTGCTTGGACCTGTCCCGCCCACAGCCATGACTCAGTCATGGGTACGGGACTGCAATAGACCAGGTGAGTGCTGCTGAGAGCAGTTCTGCTATTTATATGTGAGGCCGCATGGCACATTTTATAAAAATATTTTAGTGTAGGACTGCTTCAAATGAGATTTGCCGTGACGTGGCGAAGCAGCTCAAGAAATTGCAATTTTTTGCCAAAAATCTCAAAAAAAAAAAAAATTTTTTTATAATGCAGTTTGGAATATTTGATGCCTTAGTGCACATTGGTGCTGGCTCTTTGTTGTTTCTTTGTTGTATTGGTCGGTGGTTGACCTCCACCTTGCTATGCACCCCAATTTGGGATGTATTCCATCTGTATAGATTTTGGCGTTTGGTGACTGTTCACATTGGGTCATCAGGCTTTGTCCACAGGCTATATATATACTTCATGCAGCATTTGCTTGGACCTGTCCCGCCCACAGCCATGACTCAGTCATGGGTACGGGACTGCAATAGACCAGGTGAGTGCTGCTGAGAGCAGTTCTGCTATTTATATGTGAGGCCGCATGGCACATTTTATAAAAATATTTTAGTGTAGGACTGCTTCAAATGAGATTTGCCGTGACGTGGCGAAGCAGCTCAAGAAATTGCAATTTTTTGCCAAAAATCTCAAAAAAAAAAATTTTTTTTATAATGCAGTTTGGAATATTTGATGCCTTAGTGCACATTGGTGCTGGCTCTTTGTTGTTTCTTTGTTGTATTGGTCGGTGGTTGACCTCCACCTTGCTATGCACCCCAATTTGGGATGTATTCCATCTGTATAGATTTTGGCGTTTGGTGACTGTTCACATTGGGTCATCAGGCTTTGTCCACAGGCTATATATATACTTCATGCAGCATTTGCTTGGACCTGTCCCGCCCACAGCCATGACTCAGTCATGGGTACGGGACTGTAATAGACCAGGTGAGTGCTGCTGAGAGCAGTTCTGCTATTTATATGTGAGGCCGCATGGCACATTTTATAAAAATATTTTAGTGTAGGACTGCTTCAAATGAGATTTGCCGTGACGTGGCGAAGCAGCTCAAGAAATTGCAATTTTTTGCCAAAAATCTCAAAAAAAAAAAAAAATTTTTTTATAATGCAGTTTGGAATATTTGATGCCTTAGTGCACATTGGTGCTGGCTCTTTGTTGTTTCTTTGTTGTATTGGTCGGTGGTTGACCTCCACCTTGCTATGCACCCCAATTTGGGATGTATTCCATCTGTATAGATTTTGGCGTTTGGTGACTGTTCACATTGGGTCATCAGGCTTTGTCCACAGGCTATATATATACTTCATGCAGCATTTGCTTGGACCTGTCCCGCCCACAGCCATGACTCAGTCATGGGTACGGGACTGCAATAGACCAGGTGAGTGCTGCTGAGAGCAGTTCTGCTATTTATATGTGAGGCCGCATGGCACATTTTATAAAAATATTTTAGTGTAGGACTGCTTCAAATGAGATTTGCCGTGACGTGGCGAAGCAGCTCAAGAAATTGCAATTTTTTGCCAAAAATCTCAAAAAAAAAAATTTTTTTATAATGCAGTTTGGAATATTTGATGCCTTAGTGCACATTGGTGCTGGCTCTTTGTTGTTTCTTTGTTGTATTGGTCGGTGGTTGACCTCCACCTTGCTATGCACCCCAATTTGGGATGTATTCCATCTGTATAGATTTTGGCGTTTGGTGACTGTTCACATTGGGTCATCAGGCTTTGTCCACAGGCTATATATATACTTCATGCAGCATTTGCTTGGACCTGTCCCGCCCACAGCCATGACTCAGTCATGGGTACGGGACTGCAATAGACCAGGTGAGTGCTGCTGAGAGCAGTTCTGCTATTTATATGTGAGGCCGCATGGCACATTTTATAAAAATATTTTAGTGTAGGACTGCTTCAAATGAGATTTGCCGTGACGTGGCGAAGCAGCTCAAGAAATTGCAATTTTTTGCCAAAAATCTCAAAAAAAAAAAAAAAAAATTTTTTATAATGCAGTTTGGAATATTTGATGCCTTAGTGCACATTGGTGCTGGCTCTTTGTTGTTTCTTTGTTGTATTGGTCGGTGGTTGACCTCCACCTTGCTATGCACCCCAATTTGGGATGTATTCCATCTGTATAGATTTTGGCGTTTGGTGACTGTTCACATTGGGTCATCAGGCTTTGTCCACAGGCTATATATATACTTCATGCAGCATTTGCTTGGACCTGTCCCGCCCACAGCCATGACTCAGTCATGGGTACGGGACTGCAATAGACCAGGTGAGTGCTGCTGAGAGCAGTTCTGCTATTTATATGTGAGGCCGCATGGCACATTTTATAAAAATATTTTAGTGTAGGACTGCTTCAAATGAGATTTGCCGTGACGTGGCGAAGCAGCTCAAGAAATTGCAATTTTTTGCCAAAAATCTCAAAAAAAAAAAAAAAAAATTTTTTTATAATGCAGTTTGGAATATTTGATGCCTTAGTGCACATTGGTGCTGGCTCTTTGTTGTTTCTTTGTTGTATTGGTCGGTGGTTGACCTCCACCTTGCTATGCACCCCAATTTGGGATGTATTCCATCTGTATAGATTTTGGCGTTTGGTGACTGTTCACATTGGGTCATCAGGCTTTGTCCACAGGCTATATATATACTTCATGCAGCATTTGCTTGGACCTGTCCCGCCCACAGCCATGACTCAGTCATGGGTACGGGACTGCAATAGACCAGGTGAGTGCTGCTGAGAGCAGTTCTGCTATTTATATGTGAGGCCGCATGGCACATTTTATAAAAATATTTTAGTGTAGGACTGCTTCAAATGAGATTTGCCGTGACGTGGCGAAGCAGCTCAAGAAATTGCAATTTTTTGCCAAAAATCTCAAAAAAAAAAAAAAATTTTTTTATAATGCAGTTTGGAATATTTGATGCCTTAGTGCACATTGGTGCTGGCTCTTTGTTGTTTCTTTGTTGTATTGGTCGGTGGTTGACCTCCACCTTGCTATGCACCCCAATTTGGGATGTATTCCATCTGTATAGATTTTGGCGTTTGGTGACTGTTCACATTGGGTCATCAGGCTTTGTCCACAGGCTATATATATACTTCATGCAGCATTTGCTTGGACCTGTCCCGCCCACAGCCATGACTCAGTCATGGGTACGGGACTGCAATAGACCAGGTGAGTGCTGCTGAGAGCAGTTCTGCTATTTATATGTGAGGCCGCATGGCACATTTTATAAAAATATTTTAGTGTAGGACTGCTTCAAATGAGATTTGCCGTGACGTGGCGAAGCAGCTCAAGAAATTGCAATTTTTTGCCAAAAATCTCAAAAAAAAAAAAAAAAAATTTTTTTATAATGCAGTTTGGAATATTTGATGCCTTAGTGCACATTGGTGCTGGCTCTTTGTTGTTTCTACTTAGTGCATCAGGGGCTGGAGACAACATGGAGGTGCGCAGTCTTCACTTTTGCTCAGTCAGAGCACACCTCCATGTTAGAGCCTCATTGCGGCATAAGCCTATGTTGGGAAGCGGTAGGTAGGGTTAGGCGAACGGTGCCTGTCACGCCAAGATTCGTGGCTCGGCACATCAGGGTCAGGCGCCGTGCTTCCCTCCTGCCGTTCCAGTCTTGCTATAGCAGCCCAGTGGCGTTAACTGGGCTGCGGCTGCTGTGCTTCCTGTCCGATTGTGCCCCCTATGCACACGAACAACACACCTGCTGCGCCACCTGTCCGATTGTGCCTCCTACGCACACGGACAATGCACCTGCTGCGCCACCTGTCCGATTGTGCCCCCTATGCACACGGACAACGCACCTGCTGCGCCACCTGTCCGGTTGTGCCCCCTACGCGCACGGATAGCGTACCCCAGGACCCCTGTGGAGTTAACAGGGTGTTCCTTATCCTCCTCGGCTTCCCGGTCAACACTACTGGTGTACCCATCTGGCCTGATGTGTCCTACACACACGTGGCCAGGCGAGAGGTGGCCAGAAACGCTAATCGGAGGATCGCTCGGCCTGACGTGTCCTACACACGTGGCCGACAGGGCGCTTTCGTGGCGGTCTTCCGGTCAACGCTACCTGGTTACCACCCGGCCTGACATGTTTCCTGCACACGTGGTTGGTGTAGCGCTAGGTGCACCAAAACGCTAATCGGGTTGTCGTCCGGTCTGACGTGTCCCAACACACGTGACCGGTTCCCAGAGTTCCTGGGTTATCTCAGAGCCATCCAGCTCTATAGTCTCCGCCTAACCCTCAGGTGCCAGCAGCTCCTTTGTCATCTGGAGCACGGTGGGCCCCGACTGGCGATTAGGATATATACCCCCTGGTCCTAATCTGCCGGTCTCCCCGTAACAGTAAGACTGCGCCAGGGTCTGGCTGGCATGGCGGAGATGGAGCAGCTACGTCAGTTCATGCTGCAGCTTGATGCCAGAGTGAGGTCTCTGGAGAAGTCTGCTCTTGCTGCTGATATGGATGATGTGGTGGCTCAAGCAGCTGCAATGGTGTCAGTCACCAAGCCTACTCCAACCCTCCCTCACCTCTCGCTGCCCAACAAGTTTACGGGGAACAGCAAGGCATGTAGGGGATTCGTGAACCAGTGCTCAGTCCATCTAGAGCTGTTGGCTGCACGGTTTCCTACAGAGAGGTCGAAGGTGGGGTTTATCATCTCCTTGCTCTCTGATAGAGCACTGGAGTGGGCTACACCATTGTGGGAGAGGAATGACCCCGTAGTACAGGACTCTAAGGAGTTTTTGGAGTCCTTGCGAGAAGTGTTCCTGGGGCCTCAGGTCACTCATGACTCGGCCCTACAGCTACTGACTTTGGAGCAGGGGCGTACTTCCTCAAGTCAATATGCTGTGAGTTTCAGGACACTTGCTGCAGAACTGGGGTGGTCAGAGAGGACTCTCATTCCACTGTTCTGGAGGGGATTAGCCTCGCACGTGAAGGACGCATTAGCGTCGCGTGAGGTACCAACTACCCTTGAGGGCCTCATGACTCTGGCTACCCGCATTGACCTGCGGACCTCCGAACGTTAGCTGGAGCGCAGGTCAGAGGGTCGTTCAGCCACTGTAGTGGTCTCTCCTACTGCACCTCCCTTAGAGGACATCTCTGTCCCTATGGACATCGCTAGGGTTGGTGTTGCTAGGTCTTCGAGTCGCAAGGGCATTTCCTGTTTCGCTTGTGGGCAGTATGGTCATTATGCCAACCGTTGCCCAAAGCGTCAGGGTAAGCGACCGCGATTGGTGACCATAGCTGGAGGTAGACTGGACTCTGCGTCATCCATTAGGGTGACGTTTCCCGCGTCCATTTCCTTTAAGGGGTCAACATGGTCCACAAGGGCAAGTGTGGACACAGGTGCTGGGGATAGTTTCATCTCCTCCTCTTTTGCCCGGCGGCATGCCATCCCACTGGTGCAAATGCCAAGGCCAGTGAGAGTCCGTGTATTGGATGGGTCCTTGTTGCCCAAGGTAATTCACCAGCGGACAGTGCCCATTACCCTTGCCATGTCATCTGGGCATAGGGAGACCATTTCATTTCTGGTTCTCCCTAAGGGTGCAGATGATATTCTGCTGGGTATTCCTTGGTTGAAGCAACATTCCCCACATATCGACTGGTCGTCTGGGGTGATTACGCAGTGGAGCGAGTCTTGTAGCTCCCACTGCATGTCTCCATCTTCCGCCCGTCGCTCAGTGGTATCTGTGGCGACTATAAACCATTCGAATGGGAGGGCCGCTAGAGGGGGGGTACTGTTACGAACCGGCGCTGCCATAGCCGCAAGCAGCCTGCTGCTTTTCCTGTTGCGCCCAGGCGCCGGCTGCTGTTCTTGGCCGTGCCTCGGGTCGTCCAGTTGGCTGTTCCTTCCACCACGTCTAAGTGTGGAGAGGTGGCTAGTGCGCATGCGTGCGCTGATTTACCCCAGCCAGAGTTTAAGCCCGGTGTTTTGCATAGTGAGCATGCTCAGCCTGATTGTGTTATGTCTGAGACTAAGTCCTCAGTTCAGGCTACTGAGCATGCTCCCACAATTAACCCTAACAGCCTCTTTGCACAGGTACTTGGACTTCGTGCTGTGTCTAAGTTCTGGGATGTGCCTACTGAGCATGCTCAAACTGATAGTCTGCTTTCTGAGCCTGTTGCTCAGGCTACTGAGCATGCTCAGGCACTTAGTGCATCAGAGGCTAGGTCCGGTAATGACCTCACTGAGCATGTCCGTGAGGTGGCAGGCCCTGATAGGGCAGAGGGTGTCAGGTGTCCTGATGACGTGGCAACTCCGGACTGGCTCGCAGAGGCCCGCCCTTATGATCTGGCACCTCAGTATTGGTCGTCAGACGATGACTGGTGAAGTGTTTGGGGCGTGGCTGCCATGAGGTCATCAATGACGTGGCGGTTCCAGATAGGTCGCATGTGACGTCACTGATGACATGGCACTCTGCTAATGGACCTTGTTGGTTCCACCCTGGATTGGGGGCGGACCCAGGTTATAAAAGGGGCTGGAGACAACATGGAGGTGCGCAGTCTTCACTTTTGCTCAGTCAGAGCACACCTCCATGTTAGAGCCTCATTGCGGCATAAGCCTATGTTGGGAAGCGGTAGGTAGGGTTAGGCGAATGGTGCCTGTCACGCCAAGATTCGTGGCTCGGCACATCAGGGTCAGGCGCCGTGCTTCCCTCCTGCCGTTCCAGTCTTGCTATAGCAGCCCAGTGGCGTTAACTGGGCTGCGGCTGCTGTGCTTCCTGTCCGATTGTGCCCCCTACGCACACGGACAACGTACCTGCTGCGCCACCTGTCCGATTGTGCCTCCTACGCACACGGACAACGCACCTGCTGCGCCACCTGTCCGATTGTGCCCCCTACGCACACGGACAACGCACCTGCTGCGCCACCTGTCCGGTTGTGCCCCTTGCGCGCACGGATAGCGTACCCCAGGACCCCTGTGGAGTTAACAGGGTGTTCCTTATCCTCCTCGGCTTCCCGGTCAACGCTACTGGTGTACCCATCTGGCCTGACGTGTCCTACACACACGTGGCCAGGCGAGAGGTGGTCAGAAACGCTAATCGGAGGACCGCTCTGCCTGACGTGTCCTACACACGTGGCCGACAGGGCGCTTTTGTGGCGGTCTTCCGGTCAACGCTACCTGGTTACCACCCGGCCTGACGTGTTTCCTGCACATGTGGTTGGTGTAGCGCTAGGTGCACCAAAACGCTAATCGGGTTGTCGTCCGGTCTGACGTGTCCCAACACACGTGACCGGTTCCCAGAGTTCCTGGGTTATCTCAGAGCCATCCAGCTCTATAGTCTCCGCCTAACCCTCAGGTGCCAGCAGCTCCTTTGTCATCTGGAGCACGGTGGGCCCCGACTGGCGATTAGGATATATACCCCCTGGTCCTAATCTGCCGCTCCCCCCGTAACAGATGGTTAATCTTAGGGAGATCAACATCCAACACCGCGGAGACACCATCACGTGTTTCTCAACGCAGTGATTCTAGAGCAATGCCCCCTGGGAAATATTCAAAACAATAAAGCCTGCGGAGACACCATCACATGTTTCTCAATGATGGCAGGAAACTAGCCAGATCTTTCACCGGGAAGGAACAACCACGGGAAGGGCAGTGTCCAGTCAAGGAGACCACCTATGCCAAACATGGTATCCATCCACAGACAGCTGTTTCGGGGTATTTGCCCCTCATCAGTGTGGAGTAGGAAACTGGCTAGTGGGAGGATTACCTAGTAGAAGACTACATAAGCAAGGATGGTTGACCATAGCGAGATCAACATCCAACACCGCGGAGACACCATCACGTGTTTCTCAATGCAGTGATTCTATATTTTTGTATTATTCTTTTAAAGGTGTCAAAAAAGTATCATGTCCAAGGCCAACGTTACGACCACAATCTTTGGACTTTATCAAGGACTATAATGTATAAAAAAACAAAAAAGGCATAATAAAAACAAAATGTGAGTACAACAGGTATATTGAACAGCATATACAATAATAATGGTGTATAGTATATCCTCAAATATGAGAAAGGAGAATAAAGTACATATTCTAAAACATTAAGGAATTTACACAAGATCACACAATTAGGCCAATAGTTTATATTCTAGAAAGAACAAAAATATTATCAAGCTGAATAGGAACCTCATCAATAAACGTGATATACAAAAGAGGAGGAGATATCAATATAAACAGAGCAACCTCAATGGGTTATGAAATAGTGTCTATCACGTGTAATGGTCTGTTGTCTAGTGTTCTTTTCTCACAGAGAGCCTATGATTAGAAAATTAGAGGAGAAAAAAGAAAAAATGAAAAAAAGAAGGAACAGTGGAAATACGGGCTTATGAGTACAGAGGTAATCATCATTGACAGCCAGAGATTAGTAAGTATTTAGATGGGTATACCTTAACACACTCGCATTGGTGTTCAAAAGATGAGAAAGATCCTCCTTGATCACTCTTTAGGCTGGAAACACACCTATGCATGTAAAATCGGTCCGAGTTGCCTGAAAAAAACTCGGCCGATTTTAGTTCACGTTAGGTCAGTGTGCAATTGTCACGCTCCCCGGCTCCCCTGCCATGCTCCCCGGCTCCCCTGCCATGCTCCCCGGCTCCTCTGCCACGCTCCCCGGCTCCTCTGCCACGCTTCCCCGCTCCCGGACCATGCTTCCCCGCTCCCGTGCCACGCTCCCCGGTCCCCCGCTCCACAGCCTCCATGCTCCCTCACCTGCATCCTCCAGGCAACCCGGTCCCCGGTCCCGGCGCCCGTCTGCTATGCTGAGCCAGCCCGGCACTCCTGCCTCCTGTACACCGCATCCTGCTCTGGCTTCTGGCACCCGAGCCTCGCGCATGCGCATTAGGGCGCGTGTGCGGTCATTGACCTTTTCTTAAAAGGCCAGCGTCCTCCAAAAGGATATTGAAGATTCAGGTACAGGGTATATAGGGGGTTCCTTTCCAAGTGGGCGGGGCCTGTTCTTCATGTTTGCTAAGCTAGGAGTCAGGTCTCCCTGTGCTTTGTCCCGTACTTACCTATCTCTCTTGTAGAGTCGCTCCTGTCTCGCCAAGCGGTCCTGACGGTTCCAAAACCCAGAACGGTGACTGTCCGCCATCTCGTCAGTCCCTACCATCTCCGATCCCTGGATCCGTGTGGTGACCGACCTCCTCGCTTCGCTGGTTCCGGACTCTGCCTCACATCATCTCGGCCTCCGAACCTGAGCTCCGTCACCCGGACTACCTTCAGAGACTCCGTGGTCCCAGGGACTTCTTCACTCCACTCCTCTGAACGGACTGTCCTGCTACCTGTAGTGCTCCGGCTACCGGGCACCTTGCCCTCGGTGAGGTGCTCAGTCCAGTGGATCCACCTCCTGGGCCTACCCGTCCTCCTGGTCCTAACAGCAATGCAAGTGCGATGCTTTTTTTTAATTGTTTCCAGGGTAGCAGAGCGTGTGTAATGCGTGTGTGATCCGTGTGTGATCCTTTTTTTTCTCAGCAGCTGTCATCTGCCATGCAGCTCTGCTACATGGCCGCTGACAGCAGCCAAAGACAGCCATGTAGCAGAGCTGAATGGCCACTGACAGCAGACACAGACAGAGCCGCACATCAGAATGAAGTCGGATGAATGTTACCCGACTTCCTTGTCATCCCGCAGCTCTATCTGTGTGGCATGGCCTGATTTTCGGTCACCGGTGAAGGTCTCACCGGTGACCGAAATCCCTTGAGTGACCGCAGTGAGCCACGCGATCAGCGGTGCTATCACTGAGGTTACCCGCGGCCACAGATCTCAGCGGGAGGACTGCAGATGTGGCCACGGGTAACCTCAGTGATGGCATCGCTGATAGCGCGACTCACTTCAGTCGCTGCGGGGAGCTCACAGAGAGCGGTCGTGGCCTGTGACCACTCTCTGTCAGCTTCCGATGTAGCAGAGCTGACAGCGTCGAGGGACCTCTGTGGATTACGTCGGACCTGGAGGGGTGTTTGGGGGTTTAATAAAGTGGTGAAAGAGGTTGTTTTTTTTGTCATTTATTTCAAATAAAGGATTTTTTGGTGTATGTCTTTATTTTCTTCATCTTACAGGTTAATCATGGAAGGTATCTCAGGGAGACGCCTGCCATGATTAATCTAGGACTTAGTGGCAGCTATGGGCTGCTGCCATTAACTCCATATTACCTCTATTGCCACCGCACCAGGGCAATTCGGGATGGCCGGGTACAGTCCCGGGACAGTCGCATCTAATGAATGCGGCTATTCCGGGTGGTGCTGACTGATATTGTTAGGGTGGGGGGCTCCCCATAACGTAGGGCTCCCCATCCTGAGAATACCAGCCAGCAGCCATGTGCCTTTACCCTGGCTGGTATTAAAATTGCGGGGAACCGCACGCCGTTTTTTTAAATTATTTTTTTAACTGCATGATATAGACCCACCCATTGGCGGCTGTGATTGGTTGCAGTGAGACAGCTGTCACTCATCGTGGGGGCGTGTCTGACTGCAACCAATCATAGGCGCCGGTGGGCGGGGAAAGCAGAGAATACGAGATTGAATAATGAGCGGCCGGCTTTTTCAAAAGATGAGAAGCCACCAGAGTAGTGTGAACGCTGTGCAGCGCCACGCCGGTGATCGCGGATCGGTGAGTATGAGAGAGGGGGGAGGGATAGACCGACATGGACAGAGAGAGAGAGACCGACAGAGAGAGAGACCGACCGACAGACCGACTGACAGAGCGAGAATAGAGACCGAGAGGGAGAGACCAACTGACATTAATCGCATGTTTCTCAAAACACTGGAAATGAGTGAGGTCTCACAATGTCGGTCAATCTCTATAATTGACTGACATTGTGAGACCTCACTCATTTCCAGTGTTTTGAGAAACATGCGATTAATGTATTTAGAAAAACGAATGTCACTAGGATGGGGTGACATGCTTTTTTTCACGCTCCCATAGAGTTGCATTGGAGACACTCGTGCGTGAAACTCGCCAAAAAGCAGCTTGCTGCGATTTTTTTCTCAGTCCGATTTGGAGTGAGAAAAAAAAATCGCAGATGAGAGCGGATTCATTGAATAACGTGTCCAAGTGCAATGCGAGATTTTCTTGTATTGCACTATTGCGAGAAACTCGCAAGTGAGAAGCTGGCCTTACATAGTGCTGTATAATACATGATGCGTATGTCAAAATAGAGCGTAAATGTTATATAGTTTATGCAAAAGCATATGACATCATGAAACACAATCCAATAGTGTAATAGTGGGGTATACCTATTGGTCCAGGAGGAAAAGGAATATTGCGTGAGGTCGCCAGGACAATTTAAGCGTGGTAACCTGACCAAAGGTTAGATATACCCTAGGGAAACTTGAGTATCTGTTGACAACAGTATTAGATAGCCAGAGATCTATACCATATAATCCATATATTAACAAAAGATGGCATATGAAAAACCAGAGTGCTATATTACCAATTGATAAAGAAGTTCATGGGGGACATGAACCAGTGCGTCACCTGACTGGAAAACAGTAGAAGAATTGTTTGGATATGGGAATATCTACCAGTATGCAGGAATGGGCAATGTAGATCCCTAAAATCAGGGAAAAGGGGGTACCATTTAGAACATGGGAATAATTTATGACCAAATTGCTATGCATTGGAATGAACTTAATGGTAAGTAAAGGCGTGTATGTTCCTTTAAGTGGTTAGAAAACGCCATATAGAAGCGTGCATAGGTGTGAGGATATACTATACACCATTATTATTGTATATGCTGTTCAATATACCTGTTGTACTCACATTTTGTTTTATTATGCCTTTTTTGTTTCTTTATACATTATAGTTCTTGATAAAGACCAAAGATTGTGGTCGTAACATTGGACTTGGACATGTTACTTTTTTGACACCTTTACAAGAATAACGCAAAAATAAAATAAAAAAACCTTTTCAAAAATCTTTATTAGTGTGCCGGAATTTTTCTATATACTCTTCCTGGTGGAGGCCATCTTGGTGAGTCATGTGCTGCTTCTGGTGGCAGCCATTTTGGGCATCTCAGCATGTGTTGTGTCCAAATCTAAAGATGGCTGTCATAAGCATGCTGTTTAGAGTTAAAATGGTGGACGAGAGCAGGTGTTATTTTGAGATTTAAAATGGCTGAAAGCATATGGTATGTTTTTATTTTTAAAATAGCTAACTGACCATGTGCTTCATTTGAATTTCAATCCAAGACGGTGGCCAGAGCATGGTTGAGACAAGGACAGGAAGTGAATGGGGGGATGTATGAGGTAACCAAAAGACCAGGTGCTGTGTGAATGTTTGAACATTGGATTGGATGGAATACTACATAATTAGACAGAAAAATGAGTATTTTTATCTACAGTTATCTATCTATTTGCGGGTACTATTTATTGAAACTGACAGTTGAGGACCTGTGAGGTGTTGATTTCTCAAACTAGAGACTAGAGATGAGCGATGTTCGAGGTTCGCCAATTTCATGTTCGAGTGATTTTGGGGGTGTTCGAGTTGTTCAACGAACTCGAACGATTTCCTAAAAGTTCGTCAATTCGAGTTACGTTCAGCACCAGTATGTGCCCACCTTTCGTATCTGCATGCGTCCTGCATCCCCAACACAATTCCTCTCTCTTTCCTACTCACCGATCACGGGCGTCTCGCTGCACGGCTGTCACAAATCTCCAGTGGCATTTCCTCTATTGAAAATGGCTGCCGCTTCATTATTCAATTAGTTATTCTGTGCTTTCCCCGCTCACCGGCGCCCATGATTGGTTGCATTCAGACATGCCCACACGATGAGTGACAGCTGTCTCACTGCAACCAATCACAGCCGCCGGCGGGCGGCTCTATATCGTGCAGTAAAATAAATAAATAAATAAATAAATAATAATAATAAAAAAAAAAAAATATGCGGTTCCCCCCCATATTTGATACCAGCTAGGATAAAGCCACACGACTGGAGGCTGGTATTGTCAGGATGGAGAGCACCACGTCATGGGGAGGTCACCACCCTAACAATATCAGCAGGCAGCCGCCCAGAATTGCGACATCCATTAGATGCGGCAGTTCCGGGACTCTACCCAGCTCATCCCGAATTGCCCTGGTGCGGTGGCAATCGGGGTAATAAGGAGTTAATCATGGCAGGCGTCTCCCCGAGATACCTTCCATGATTAAACTGTAAGTGAAAGTAAATAAACACACACAGCGAAAAATCCTTTATTTGGAATAAAAGACAAAAAAACAACCTCTTTCACCATTTTATTAAAATCCCCAAATACCCTTCCAGGTGTGAAGTAATCCACACAACACTGTCAGCTCTGCTACAAGAAGATGACACAGGGAGCATCGTAGAACACGAGTGCTGTGTCCTCTCCATGTAGCACCTGAAGTGAATCGTGCTGTCACCAGTGACTTCAGTCTGCAATGCAGATGTCAAGATTAGCAAATCTGCCTGTTTCTCATTACAGCCAGTGGCTGAATGGTTAGAGCTCTCGCCTAAGAAGCAATAGTTCATGAGTTCAAGTCCCAGCCACCCTGGGAAAAAATGTAATTTATTTTAAATTATTTATTTATAATTATAATTTAATTGAATTATGCACTGAGGGGAGCATGATGGGGGTTGTAGTGAGTGCAGTGATGATGGTGGTTGTAGTGTCTGCGTGTGTGTGGTGATGAGTGCGGTACTGCCGGTGTTTGCCCACCCATCCGCCTGCCCATCCATCCATCCATCCGCCCATCTATCTATCCATCCTTGCAGCTGAACAATCTGCTTCTAGATTCTCTACTGCAGTATAGAGCAAAAGATTACCAAATCTGCCTATGTTTCTAATTAGACCCCGTGGCTTAATGGTTAGAGCTCTCAACTAAGAAGCATTAGTTGACGAGTTCGAGTCCTGTCCATCCCGGTAAAGAAATTAATTTAATTATAATTATTATTTATTTATAATTTAATTTAATTATGCACTGAGGGGAGGAGCCAGACATCAGCTTTGAGCCGCGGGACACACCTCTAAAATCAGAGCAGTTCACGGAATGAGGCAGCATTGCTCTCTCCTCTCTCTTTCTCTTCTCTCTCTTCTCTCTGTCTCCCTCTCTCCCTCTCTCTCTCTTTTTCTCTCTCTCTCCCCTCTTTTTTCTTTCTCTCTTTTTCTCTCTCTCCTCTCTTCTCTCCTCTCTCTCTCTTTTCTCGCTCTCTTTTTTCGCTCTCTTCTCTTTTCTCGCTCTTCTTTCTTTCTCTCAGACCTGGTGATGATCAGCTGCTGCGGTCACCTGACGGAATCAGCTGACACTATAAGTCGAGCGGTGAGGCCGGCTTTTTATCGCCCGGCCGACTAAGCTATCAGCTGCTGCTGTCGGACAGGAGTCTGCACAGAAGCGTGTTGGAAGTTTTTTTTTTTTGCCATGATGCATCAGCTGATTGTATAAAAGCCGTTTATACAATCAGCTACTGTACCATGTGATTCAGGCCCTTGAACCTGACACATCATCTGATCGCTTTGCCTTCCAGCAAACCGATCAGATGATATTGGATCCGGATTGGATGGCATGGGACCCTTGACCCAGGATTACTGCGGACGGGGGTTCTTTATTTCAATAAAGGTGGAGTCACTAATTGTGTTGAATTTTATTACTAATAAAAATATTTTTCTGTGTTGTGTTTTTTTTTATCTGTACTAGAAATGCATGGTGGCCATGTCTAATATTGGCGTGACACCATGAATTTCGGACTTAGGGCCAGTTGATAATATAAAGCTAGACCTAACCCCATTATTACCCAGCGAGCTACCCGTCACTAGGGCAGCTGTAAGAGTTGGATACAGTGCCAGAAGATGGCGCTTCTATGAAAGCGCCATTTTCTGGGGTGGCTGCGGACTGCAATTCGCAGCAGGGGTGCCCAGAAAGCTTGGGCACCCTGAGCTGCGATTCCAATCACCAGCTGCCTAGTTGTACCTGGCTGGACACAAAAATTGGGCGAAGCCCACGTAATTTTTTTTTTTAATTATTTCATGAAATTCATGAAATAATTAAGAAAAGGGCTTCCCTATATTTTTGGTTCCCAGCCGGGTACAAATAGGCAGCTTGGGGTTGTGGGCAGCTCGTGGCTGCCTGCTGTACCTGGCTAGCATACAAAAACATGGCGAAGCTCGCGTAATTTTTTTTGGGGGGGGGAAACTCCTGCATACAGTCCTGGATGGAGTATGTTGAACCTTATAGTTCTGCAGCTGCTGTCTGCTGCCTGTTTGTATGTAGGAGAGCAGACAGCAGCTGCAGAACTACAAGGCTCAGCATGCTCCATTTACTAGTGCATGCAGGAGAGCAGACAGCAGCTGCAGAACTATAAGGCTCAGCATACTCCATCCAGGATTGTATGCAGGAGTTTTTTGCCCACCAAAAAAATAACGTGGGCTTTGCCATATTTTTGTATGCTATCCAGGTACAGCAGGCAGGTACGGCTGCCCCCAACCCCCAGCTGCCTATTTGTACCCGGCTGGGAACTAAAAAAATAGCGAAGCCCTTTTTTTAATTATTTCATGAATTTCATGAAATAATTAAAAAAAAATCAACATGAGCTTCGCCCCATTTTTGTGTCCAGCCAGGTACAACTAGGCAGCTGTGGATTGGAATCCACAGCACAGGTTGGCCCGAGCTTTCTGGGCCCCTCTCCTGCGAATTGCCGTCCGCAGCTGCCCCAGAAAATGGCGCTTTCATAGAAGCGCCATCATCTGGCGCTGTATCCAACTCTTCCAGCAGCCCTGAAGCCGGGTGGCTTGCTGGGTAATAAAGAGTTAATACTAGCTTTGTTTTACTAGCTAGTATCAAGCTAGAGATTCTTAATGTCAGGCAAGTTTGACCCGTATTAAGAATCTCCAATAAAGGGTTAAAAAAAAGACACCACACAGAGAAAAAATACTTTAATAGAATTAAATATACAGACACACTTAGAGACTCCATGTTTATTACCTCCTTAACATCCTCTTCCTGAAGTGGGAGGGACGTTCGGCGTCACAGCGACGTCACACAGCAGCCGGCCAATAGAAGCGGAGGGGCGGAGATGAGCGGGACGCCCACCTACTTCCTTCAGCATTGCCGGCGGGACGCAGGTAAGTTGTGTTCATCGTTCCCTGGGTGTCACACGGAGCGATGTGTGCTGCCTCGGGAACGATGAACAACAGGACGTGCAATTTTTAGAAAATGAGCGACGTGTCAGCGATGAACGAGAAGGTGAGTATTTCTGCTCGTTCACATCTGTCACATGCTACGATATCACTAACGATGCCGTATGTGTGTCACTTACAACGTGACCCCACCGACATCTCGTTAGATATATCGTAGCGTGTAAAGCCAGCTTAAGAACAGGAATAGACTGTCGAGTTTCATGTGAAAGTTCTCTTTTTGTGAGTTTAATTAAACCAACAAATGTAATTCTCCAGATTCTCATCTACCCCAAAGGACGGTCAGTTTTATAGCTTCCGCTATAACTGTTTTCAGCTGTGCTAACATACTTGCTCAAGGATTTTTAAGGGATTTCTAAACATCCATTAGCCTTATAACACAGTTAGCAAACACAATGTACCACAATGGTTGTTGGAAATGGGCCTCTATACACCTATGTAGATATTGCATTAAAAAACAGACGTTTGCAGCTAGAATAGTCATTTACCACATTAACAATGTATAGAGTGTATTTCTGTTTAATTTAATGTTAGCTTCATTGAAAAAAATATGCTTTTCCTTCAAAAATAAGGAAATATCTAAGTGACCCCAAACGTTTGAACTGTAGGTTATGTGTGAATGTATATCAATTACCCCACACGGCTCCACCCCCGCACCATTACCACATGCAGCTACACCACCCGCACATTTCACACACATCTCTGCTACATCCACACTCTAAACTCCTTCTGACTCCACAAATAAACTTCACCTCATCCAGCACTATGACAACCAGCACAGCAAAGTCCTGCATACACTGAGGAGCTGATCATGTGACCCCTGACTCCTCCCCTCTATGTGCAGTGTAGTTTCAAGGTGATTAACCTGTCACAATGATTAACACTTAAGGCCCAGTCACACTAAACAACTTACCAGTGATCCCAACAATGATACAACCTGATAGGGATCGCTGGTAAGTTGCTAGGAGGTCGCTGGTGAGATGTCACACTAAGCGACGCTCCAGCGATCCCACCAGCAACCTGACCTGGCAGGGATCGCTGGAGCGTCACTACACGGGTGGCTGGTGAGCTGTCACACAGGCAGATCTCACCAGCAACCAGTGACCAGCCCCCAGCGCCGCGTGGAAGCGATGCTGCGCTTGGTAACTAAGGTAAATATCGGGTAACCAACCCGATATTTACCTTGGTTACCAGCGCACACCGCTTAGCGCTGGATCCCTGCACACCTAGCCACAGTACACATCGGGTTAATTACCCGATGTGTACTGTGGCTACGTGTGCAGAGAGCAGGGAGCCGGCACTGACAGCGTGAGAGCGGCGGACGCTGGTAACGAAGGTAAATATTGGGTAACCAAGGTAAAGGCTTCTTGGTTACCCGATGTTTACCGTGGTTACCAGCGTCCGCAGAAGACGGCTCCTGCTGCCTGCACATTTAGTCGTTGCTCTGTCGCTGTCACACACAGCGATGTGCGCTTCACAGCGGGAGAGCAACAACTAAAAAATGGCCCAGGACATTCAGCAACAACCAACGACCTCACAGCAGGGGCCAGGTTGTTGCTGGATGTCACACACAGCAACATCACTAGCAACATCGCTGCTACGTCACAAAAGTTGTTCCTTAGCAGCGATGTTGCTAGCGATGTTGCTTAGTGTGACGTGGCCTTTACACCACCAGCCTGCCGGGAAAGTCAACAATATTCAAGGCTGCAATGGAGTGCCACAGTGATTAACCCTTACACCGCCAGCCAGGCGGGAAACCCAATATTCAAGGCTGCAATGTAGTGTCACGGTGATTAACCCATACACCCCCAACCCACCGGGAAACCCGCCAATATTCAACTCTGCAGTGTAGTGCCACGGTGATTAACCCTTACACCCCCAGCTGTATACGGCTAGCTGTATACAGATTGGGGGGCTGTGTACCCTTGGGGGAAGAGCTGTTTACGCTTGGGAGACAAGCTGTATACCATTGGAGGGAAAGCTGTATACCCTTGGATGGAGGGGAGTTGTATACCCTTGGAGGGAGGGGAGCTGTATACCCTTGGAGGGGGAGGGGAGCTGTATACCCTTGGAGGGAGGGGAGATGTATACCCTAGGGGGTAAGGGAGCTGAATACCTTTGGGGGGAGAGCTGTATACCCTTGGGAGGGAAGAGATATGTATACCCTTGAGGGGGACAGCTGTATACCCACAGCAAAGTCCCGCATACACTGAGGAGCTGATCATAATGGGCGTGCCGAGTGTTAGCTGGTGGGAAACAGCTAATATAAATATATATATATATATATATATATATATATATATACATACATACACACAAACAGAATGCAGTCCAGCTCACACACACGAGTCACCTGCATCCTCAGCTCTTCTGATTAACTTTGTCCTGCCCAGATCTGGATTGAGAGTCCATCCATGATAGTATAAACAACATCAGAGGTAGATCCAGCAATGACATCAGAATTTCAGGATGCTGATTAAAAATTCTTAATCTTTATTGCTAAATTCTTAAAATACAGCGGTCCAATAGACTCAGGTACAGAAATTAACGCAGGAACATAACGCAAACAGGACCACTCGTTTTGGTGGTGTTTTCCGCCTTCCTCACATGGTTTTAGAGATCTTACAGTATCTGGGAATTAGCAGCCTTCCACACTCCCTACCCTCCACAGAGCCATGGGAAGATGTTAAGGCTGAATCGAACATCAAAATGTAACAATCCACAAGATAATGGTGGATGCTGGCAAAACATGTAACAAATGTTTGTTTTCCTTTTTCTTAATAAATAGATCTCCATATAAGATATCTTTGGTTTAGCACCTAGAACATGATTATATTTCTCACAGATACTTCAGATACAGTGTGATATCCTGACCAGTGATGTGCGAGCCTTAATTGCCTATACAGTATGATAGACATGTGTAATCTCCAATTAAAAGATATACTAAATCAGTGTCAGGAGCACATGGTATCAAGCCAGGAGACAGGGTGATCCTAAAAAGACGAGAGGCATGAGCCAAGGTATAATGTGCTAATCTAGCTTTTCCTGACCACAGCAACTTCCATGAAGCTTGAGGGAAAAGCTCCAGCAGAATGAGGGTCACAACCCACATAGTGCTGGACTATTTCACATTAGGACCTTATGGAAAATTTCTAGATTGAGGATTATACATGGGAAATAACCAAGATAAGAGAGTGATAGTTATAGGAACATTACACAAATAAGGACTCTTGGTGGGAAAAACATTATCTGACCTGAACGAACCAATTAATTTAAGGGTTTAAGTGACTTTTAAGGATAACACACCTGTATGTAACTGGTATAAGTGCTACTGTGTGTTACCGAAGGTAATCGGATCCATGTGTAAGGAAAAATCCTGTCAAAGATCTCCTGGTCATGGAATACAGAATTGAGACAAGAAGAGATCTGTGACGCCCTGGGCAAGCCAGGGGTCACAGGTCACAACAACACACACACCCCACATTCCCTGCAGGTACACCAGCTAACCAAAAATCCTTGTTGCCTTCCTCCAGAGGCTGATGATTCACACCAGGGGGTGGGCCAGGCGGTTGGCTCCACCCACCGAGGAGGTCACAGCTCTGGAGGCGGGAGAAACCAGGCAGTCAGCTCAGGGACGAGCTTGAGTAAACAGCAAGTTTAGCCCAGGCAGGGCTTGTGTGAGGAGTTCAGCCAGGGAGAGGAAGGAGTAGGAGGTGAACAGAGTGTAGCTAAGGAGGGAGCTAGAGTGAAGTGAAACATCAGTGGAAGTGACAGAAAGCCTGAAGTTGGTCTGTGGCTGTGTGCCCAGACGGAGTCAGCAAGGTCAGCAGACGGTGGTGAAGGTCTGCAGTGGGACTGTCTGGAGGTTGCTGGAAGGACCACGGAGGCTGTGTGCCCGGGGGTCTGGAGCAGTATACAAAGGGCAGTCAGCACCAAGGCAGGGGCCTTTCGGATCCCGGCAAGGCTTGGAGTCGCCGTAAATTGCCAAATCCGTTAGTGAAGGGGACGTAGATCACCCAACAAGCAAGTCCTGATTGACGGCAAAGGTCCAACCACAACGGGGAAACACCGCCACCGCCAAGGCACCAGTTTCCCAGGGCCGGCGCCTGCGGGCAAAGTGTGGAGCTCCTCCGGCCCAGATTGTAGTCGGGGAGCGGGTAACCGGTGGGAATCCATCGCCACCAAACAGACATTTCAAAGGTGCAGGGAAGAGACCGTCACCGCTAACTGCAGGGAACCGCAGCACCGTGAACCGTCCGAGGGACCCGTCCAACCAGCCGTTTGTTTACCGAGAACTGTGTCGTGTTTACTGGCTGAGTGAGTACCTCAGTGCCGCAAGGCACAGCGCTGCCCCTGCACCCCACTGGGCCCCGGGATCACCAACCCCTACCCACGGAGGGACAACACAACAACTGGCTGCTCCGCCTCACCATCCCCGGGATCCCCATATAGAGCAGCGGTGGTGTACACTCAATCACCACAACCGTGGGTGGCGTCACGGACAATAAACAATCTCCCCAACCAAAATCCCCTTTTCACTCACGGGCGAGGAGTGCCGCTCGAGAAGCCCCCGGGATCCGGCCCACCGCTCGAGCCACCACTGAGCAGCAGCCGCCGGACCCGAGCAGAAGGGGTGAGCGTAGTGTGCTGACACACCCTCCTCCCCGCCCGCGACAACTTGGCGTCACGAACAGGATCTTACCGCTCTGCCGTCTGGTAGAGGTGCGCCTTGTTACCGCCGGAGGTATCCGGCAGAAAAATTTCAGAAACCGCCATCTTTGGCGCGAAAAGTTCCCGCTCGAGCGTCTTCTCGAGTAGCAGAGGCGCGAAAGCCAAAACCCCGCCCCGAGAGAGGAGGGGCCGGAAAGAGCTAAGGGGGACGCGATGGCGGCTGGACGCATGTAGCTGCAGCTATAAAAGCAGGGATGCCAGGACTCTGCAGCGATATTGGGTTCCTGGAAGACCTCGTTATCAAGATGCAAAACCCTGCTCACAAAGAGGAAGCCCCCGCGCCTGGCACGGCGATGTGGTTGAGGGACCGGACTGTCCCGCTGAGTAATCGTCTGCAGGCCCATATGCAACTCCTCCTGGAGGAGTGGGAGACCGACATGGCGGATGTGGTGGCTGCTATGTGGAGACGCGAGGCAGAAGAGGAATTGGAGGAGCGGGTAAGCGACCCACGCCCCTGTATTCCTGAGGGATCGGCCGTTGGAGCTGAGGGGCCCGGCCGGCTTCCGCTCACCCTACCTCTCTCCCTGCTACCCATAATAGCTGCTGCCGCCCCACCATTAGGCCCGCTACCCGCCCAACCGGTAGCGATACCCTGCCCAGCCGCTCCGGCGGACCAGCTGGCTGCAGACGTCCGGGACGTCCCTGAAGTATACCAGGGGGAACCGCTGGAACCGCGACCCCTTAACAGCATGGTGCCAGAAGTCCCAATAGAGACTGTGCCAGACCCTGAGCCCGACACCGTGGCCTGGATGAAGGCCCGGGTGATGCAATTCCACCAGCGTCAGCAGGATCAGATCTTCCGGATGATGGAGCAGTGGACCAACGAGGTGGAGGAGCTGCTTACAACTGCCCCGAGGTACGGAGGGGGAATGGATGTAGCAGAACCGACTGGTGACCCACGTCCCTATGTCCTACCAGGACCGGCCGCTGCGGCTGAGGGGCCCGGCCTAGTCTCGGCCTATGCATCACCCTTGCCGTTACTCATGAGGCGCCTTAATGTCAGCTCGCCTAATCTGCTGCTCCGTGCTACCGCAGAAGGGGCTGAAGTGCTGGATGTTGGAGGCCAGGAGGCTGCGACAGCTGGCGGCAACCCGCCTGACGCAGAAACACGAGATGACGACTCTGGCCCTAGTCCCGGGTCTGCTGCTGAGTTTGAAGAGGCAAGTGAGCGTTCCCGCTATGTAGGAGACCCCGTGGTTGTCCATACCCCGCGTGCCGGTGGAAATGGGTACCGGGTGCCCCTGTCACTGCAGGCATGTCAGTGCATGTTTGATGTGCCGGTGGCAGAGGACGGGTCCGCCTCAGCAGAAAAGTACGAGTAGGGCGGTGGATGCCCGCTGCAGCAGTCCCCGTTGGGACCACCATTTTGTTTGTTTAAAAGTTTTGAAAAATGATAAGAAAATGATTACTGAGTACCTCACCTGATTTACCGTGATTTGCAACCGGCTGGAGCCGACACCGTTGTCCCCGTGGGACCGTTTAAAAAGTAGTTTTGCATGGAGGACTATCCATGGACAAGCCCGTGAACTTGCAGGGCAACCACCAACGTTAAGTGGCTTGTAAATAAGTTGTTTGCCGTTACCGTTTCCGCAATGCCGCCTCCGGAGAGGCAGGTTGGAGGGAGGGCCCTCAGCAGAGCAGGCTGGGGCCCAGCCACCAAAGGAACCGGTGGCTACCCTCTGGAGGGAAAGGACAGATCCCGCTCGGGTAACTTGTGCTGGACTGTGGGTCAAGGGGTGCTGCCTGGGCTTTAGGGGCAGCATCAGGGCCAGGTTGCTTGGGTGGGAGAGAGCGGAAACCGTAACCGTAAACCGTTTGCAACGTTAAAGAAATGTGCCTCCCGTTAAGGGAAGATTTATTAAAAATGTACATAATTTACCGTTTATCATGTTATACCCTTTTTACATTTACAGAAAACAAAAAGGAAAATAAAACCGGTGTTGGACGGGCAGCCCGAGGACGGTCTGCGTTTTGCTAAGGGGGAATGTGACGCCCTGGGCAAGCCAGGGGTCACAGGTCACAACAACACACACACCCCACATTCCCTGCAGGTACACCAGCTAACCAAAAATCCTTGTTGCCTTCCTCCAGAGGCTGATGATTCACACAAGGGGGTGGGCCAGGCGGTTGGCTCCGCCCACCGAGGAGGTCACAGCTCTGGAGGCGGGAGAAACCAGGCAGTCAGCTCAGGGACGAGCTTGAGTAAACAGCAAGTTTAGCCCAGGCAGGGCTTGTGTGAGGAGTTCAGCCAGGGAGAGGAAGGAGTAGGAGGTGAACAGAGTGTAGCTCAGGAGGGAGCTAGAGTGAAGTGAAACATCAGTGGAAGTGACAGAAAGCCTGAAGTTGGTCTGTGGCTGTGTGCCCAGACGGAGTCAGCAAGGTCAGCAGACGGTGGTGAAGGTCTGCAGTGGGACTGTCTGGAGGTTGCTGGAAGGACCACGGAGGCTGTGTGCCCGGGGGTCTGGAGCAGTATACAAAGGGCAGTCAGCACCAAGGCAGGGGCCTTTCGGATCCCGGCAAGGCTTGGAGTCACCGTAAATTGCCAAATCCATTAGTGAAGGGGACGTAGATCCCCCAACAAGCAAGTCCTGATTGACGGCAAAGGTCCAACCACAACGGGGAAACACCGCCACCGCCAAGGCACCAGTTTCCCAGGGCCGGCGCCTGCGGGCAAAGTGTGGAGCTCCTCCGGCCCAGATTGTAGTCGGGGAGCGGGTAACCGGTGGGAATCCATCGCTACCAAACAGACATTTCAAAGGTGCAGGGAAGAGACCGTCACCGCTAACTGCAGGGAACCGCAGCACCGTGAACCGTCCGAGGGACCCGTCCAACCAGCCGTTTGTTTACCGAGAACTGTGTCGTGTTTACTGGCTGAGTGAGTACCTCAGTGCCGCAAGGCACAGCGCTGCCCCTGCGCCCCTGCACCCCACTGGGCCCCGGGATCACCAACCCCTACCCACGGAGGGACAACACAACAACTGGCTGCTCCGCCTCACCATCCCCGGGATCCCCATATAGAGCAGCGGTGGTGTACACTCAATCACCACAACCGTGGGTGGCGTCACGGACAATAAACAATCTCCCCAACCAAAATCCCCTTTTCACTCACGGGCGAGGAGTGCCGCTCGAGAAGCCCCCGGGATCCGGCCCACCGCTCAAGCCACCACTGAGCAGCAGCCGCCGGACCCGAGCAAAAGGGGTGAGCGTAGTGTGCTGACACACCCTCCTCCCCGCCCGCGACAGATCCATTAGTGTTGTGATACAATTATGTGTATTCAGGTAGGGAACTGAGGTGAGGCAAGTAGGAAAGTCCCGAGGACGCGGGTAGCGTGTTCCTATATACCTCCTGATGTACTCAGAATTGGTCACAGAAGAGGGCAAAGGCTTAGCATTACTCGTCTAATGAACAGCTTAAAAAGAGTGGGAGATCCGCATTTAGACTGATGTGTTAGGGGACCACGGTAGGGTCAGAAAGTTAATAAAGTATTTAGGGGGGACTGTGGAGGAGACCCAATTGATGAAATGCTTAATTAACCTCTGGACATAGGGGACTGTGGGAAGTGTGTTTAATAAAATGGATTCTTCATACATAAGTCAGTTTTCAGACACACACAACGCAAGATGGCCCTGTTCTGTTTGCTGTGTCTCTCAGTAATCACACTCAGTGCAGATCTTCAGGGTCTTTATTAGGTGGTATTGTCAGCCATTACATCTCTCTGCTGCCTGCACTCTGTCTGCAGTACCAGCGAGTTCCAGGTTGCTTGTGGTGAACACATACAGTCATATGAAAAACTTTGGGCACCCCTATTAACGTTAACCTTTTTTCTTTATAACAATTTGGGTTTTTGCAACAGTTATTTCATGATGGGAGTTGTATTTTTGGATATTTAAAGTTTGTGACGCCACCTGTGGTTTTGTGGCTTTGTGAGCTGCTGCTGCACTGTGGGTTTCATGCGGCAGGTGATGAGGGCATAGTTGAGGTGTTTTTACTCCCCAAAGTTAGAGTGAGACCTCGAGATAACCGTTGATTATAGGAAAAGTCTATGATGGTAGACTGTTACGCAGGAGCAATGGAGATTACACCAGGACTTTGCAATAAGTCTTTTACTCACTGTATTCATTCAGGCTTGATAGCCTTTTTAGTCCATCCACAGTCTGCTGGGATCGTCAGTGATGGGCAACCACCGATCCCGAATAAGTCCGAGGCCAGTACCGCTTCTCCTTTTGTTTGCCTTTCCTGGCCTTCTCTCTGTGCTGACTTTCACACTGCTGTCCTGCACCTCCACACACAGTGCCCTAAGCCAGAGATGGTGGACCAGCCATCCAGGGGACCTGCCTGGCTCCCTCTAGGAACCTTCAAAGGGATTTCTGCTTGCCTTGCTCCATGGTCCTCTGTGGCCCCCTTCCAGCAGATTCGTGTGCTGCTTGTGACCCAAAAGTGCGTACAGCCACCCTGGCCTCCGGTGTTACTAGGAAGTGCTGAAGTTTCATCCTAGCCTAGGGACTAATCCCTTCACTTTGAGCTACTGTCTGTGAAACATGACTATAGGGGTGTCTGACACTCGTCCCCTGGTGTCTTTCTTCCAGCTCCTCAGAGTTGAGCAGGACCCCTGGGGTCCTCCCCCCTAGTCAGTCTCCTCCCTCCTCCTGACTCACTGACTGACACTCCTAACCTTTAATCTTCAAACTTAGCTCCGCCCCTTATATCTCAGACAGCTCACCCACTAAACTCCACCCCCTGGATGGCTCTAGAGACAGTGCACGGGGTTTAAGTGCCATAACCAAATTACTGGTCGCTAAGCATTAATGGGACCTGCCCGGCCCTGATCTAATGTGTGAGCTAATCATTGGGTGTCTGCAGGTTTTTGGTGCGTGAACCAATAGATGGCCTCTTTCTTACCCAGGATGAGGCACCATACCTCTGACTGAGGTGCAGTACCTCTGCGGCGATGGCAGCCTCAGGGAAGCCACAGAAACAACATGTAGAAGAAAAGCATTATTGCAACTGCAAACTTTTACCAAACAAAGCCGAACATTGCTGACTTTTGAGAAAAGTACTGGGGCTTCCAGACCCCAATCCTAATGATCAAGGCTAGTGCCAAATTTGAGATTGGTGAAACTTTTTCAAACAAGTTTGCACATCTCTGGTGCCTATGCCTACCTCGACTGCTGTTGGTGAGTGAATCCCATATTTCATTTTTAATGCAAAAACATAAAGAATATTTTCCCAATTCCTTTGAGCATCTTCTGTATCATTTTGCATTAAAAATGATACAGAAGATGCTCAAAGGAATGGAGAAAATTAGGAAAAGGTGACTAAACCAGATTAATTTGCAGAGCAGTAGTAAAAAAAAAATATTTTCAAATTTGACATACATTTTAGTGATGTTTGAAAGCTTATCATGTTTTCATAACAAACTGAAGCTGAAAATACATCCTACACTCTTAAACTGTAAGTCACTCACTGCATTCTACTTGTACTAGAAAAATAAATATGATGGCACTTGATTATGCTTTTGCCTAATGAAGTTTTAATTACAGCATTTAATAATTAAATCTCACTGGAACTATTTGATCATTTCAAGGAGTAATTTGTTGAAGGACTTTTAATAGTTTACTTTTCTGTAGCAGCTGTAGAAAATAATTTATATGACTAATTTTAATTACTGAAATAATTGATGTATCTACTGTGAAAATGTAACATGACATATGTCAGCAATCCACATATTGGAATGCAAAATTGAATTCATTTAAGGTTATTTTAGGTAACATAAATATGCACAGATGATGTTTGGTCTACAAAGGAAAACTGTCCTTCCTCCCCCATGAATCCCTGAGATATCTTAATATGTTACGTAGTAATATTATCATATTTAATATCCATGATGGAAGTAACACTTTCTTTTTTACAGTTACACTTTTATATTCTCATAATTATATTGTTCCTAGCATCTAAATTAACAGCAACACAATGACTTATGATGCTGTTAGTTGGGGTAATCTGACCAATAGATTTTGTGGCCATAGCACAGGTGTAGAAAAGCAGCCACATTATATTCATGTGAAATAGAAGTAGCTTTTTTATTATTAACATTTTATTTAGAATTTTATATAATGAAAGATCCATAATCCAAATAAGAGGTAGCTTTGATGGAAGTTTAAAATGGGTCATAAAGATCATTCAGGCTTTTTTTCATTTAACTGTTGCCTCTCTGTCTCTATGGTCCACTATGATAACCAAATTCTCAAAAGACAACATTTTCTAAATGTATTTATTTTTTTGCCCTTTCCCATATAGCCATCTTTTATTAACAGACTGATCTTTCCACTTAATTAACCTAGGCATATAATATTCTTTCTAATCCCAGGCACTGTGTAGTTCTCTGCAGAAAAATAAACACATAAAAATCAACATTTCTAGTAGCATACATCCAGAGTATGACATGCATGGAATGGAGTTTTGGGGAAAAAGGCACAAAGCTGTTGTTATGGTTCCTCTGTTAGTAGATATAAGTGAACCCCCCAACGGTTCGGTTCACCGAACCAAACCAAACAAACGGTACATTTGTTGAACCTTTATGAAACCGAACTTGGAACCTTTATCAAGCCTTTCCAAACCCCATTGGATTCAATGGATTGTATGGGATTGAGTGGGAAGTCCAGAAAACCATCAATTTATCTCCCCATATGACTTTAAAATGGCAGGGAGGTATGGTCCATCCAACACACAGGCCTTTGAGCCGGCATTAGAAATAGAAAAGGAAAGACATGCTACAGTGACTGGTCTGGTCCCAGAATCCTGGCGCTACCCACAAGACATAAGTTTCACACCCATTTTGGAGTCTGGACATTAAAAATCCTTCCAGAGACACAGCAGGATAATACCATCAATTTCCCCCTCTTCATAGGGCCTTAAAACACTTGGGAGTTACAGTCCATGCAACACACAGGCTGTGGGCTGGTATTTTTTTTATTTTATTTTTTTTATAAACAGTGAAGACATGCATTACACTATTGTCCACTTATGAAGAATGTTGTGTAAAGATCACAGATTCTTGGTAGTGCTAAATTCTTGGCGAAGCCTCATTAATGACAACTTTAAGTGGGACACCTAATTACTCAGCTAATGAGGTGTTGATCACAGAAGAAGCAAGGAGCAAATGCTGTTGATTTGGTGGCCGGTGGTTGGGTAGTCATGGTATGGTCTGCATTCGAACGCAGTGATATTAACACAGTAATGTATGTTGTTTTGCGCATGTGCTGGTTCATGCATGTAGCAGTCAAATTTATGGACTTTTACCTATACTGAGTCATTTTTCACAATGATGGCAGATAAGGAAGGAAATATTGATTTGGATGAGAGACAGGTGTAGGGCTGGTGCTCCCATACCCATGCCATTAAGGACAAGACCCAACTTGGAGACGTGTTGTGAATGTCGTCTGTGTGGGTGCTGTTTTGGAGCTCCCTCTGGTGGCCAGGAATGGTAGTGAAGCTGAGTCTGAGTCTGTGACTCAGACATGTGTCGGCGTTAATTGGGAATTAAGGAAGTCCTATTGCAGACAAGCCTGTTGTATATAGGAGAACACTTTTTTACTTGCTGACGCCAGTGATAGTTGAATTTTCCTCAGTCTCTGAACCTGGCTTTGTCCTTCCCTGTTTTCCTGTACAAGACCTCTGCAGATAAGTTTGCAAGCTTTTACTTTGCTTCCTGGTTTACACCTTAGGGTGTTTGTTTTTCTTTTTGTTTTGTTTGCAACCTGTTTTCTTGCAGTTGAAAATTTGCTTTTCTAGTTAGGTGAGCATGGGGGTTCCCCGTTTGCTAGCTCTTCTGCAAGAAAAGGGAGATTCGCCCTGTCAAACTTGATTATTTGCACTTTTGTATTTTTTGTGTTCTTTTTGATATTTTGTTTCTCCCATTATTTACAAGAGTAACTGATATAGTGGGGGTGAGGTCATTTGATCTCCAGGGCCATTTTTACTATCAGGAGATTGGTATTTCTCTGCAGGGTTTTTGTACTGACTGCAATCAGTTTCCTTTTATTTCCTTTGTATCTAGGTAGTCGGGCTTTGCCTTTGCTAAATCTATTTTTCCTATCTGTGCATCGTGTTTTCCTACATCATCGTAATCTCTATATGTCGTGGGCTGGCTATTCCTTTGGGGACTTCTCCGGCTGTGACGTGGCGTCTAGGTGTTTAGGAACGCTCCACGGTTACTTTTCGTGTGGTCTTATAGTTTAGGGGATTGCGGTCAGCTCAGGTTCAAACTACTCTTGTTTTTCTTGGTGTTCTTCTACTAATGGGATTTTTTTTGTAATCTTCCACAGTTACCGGATCATAACAGAGACCCATCTTGGAGCTTTGAGATTCAAAACCCTTTCAGGCAGACAGCAGAACAGTATAGAAGCATCAAACGCCCCCCTCCCCAAAGGGCCATACAAGAGCAGGGAGACATGTATTAGTGGGCCAGTAGCAGGCACAGGTCTCTCTTTCCAAGAACACTGGCAGTAACCTCTACACAACATTTGGAGACCCATCCTTTAATCTCTGCCTGCCTTCCAAAACAGCAGTACAGTAGCATTAATTGCCCACTCCCCATAGGGCCTTAAAACACCAGGGTGTATGGTCAATACAACACAGAGGCTATGGGCCGCTATGTTTTGTGGGTTTTTTAAATTAAGACATGCATTATTAGCAGGACCCTTCACATGATACACTTGTCCAGCGGTGGTTAGGAAAGATCATATTCTCCTACCGGGTACACCGGCCTCACTCCTTCCCTGGACCTGTTTAAGATAGCATTATCCACAACTGTCCCACATATGCTGATGGGATTACAGCTGACACAGTCCATAGTCTTTCTGCTTTCCTAAAGAATCTTGATCCTTCCACAGCAGAGTCCAGCAGTTATGCCATGTAGTATAATAATATGATTCTATAGATGCTGTCTCATTGAAGACGATTGGCACATAGGTCTTGGAACCCCTCCCCCTCTTCGCTTTTTTCTACTGCATGAAGTCCTAGTACCTGCAACATTGCTCCTGCTGCAGTGTACATTTATCACCTGATAGTACCCATTTAATTACAGTGTAAGTCATTTGCGAGACTCTCCACAGTGTTTTAATGCGGCTCAAGAGCCGAATGTTCTCACTTTGACATATAATTACGTGATAAATGTCCATGCTGACGGAGGCCCATGGCCGAAACGTCAATTGTTTTTTGGACCAAGCACATGCACATGATAAATACTGAACAAACCTGATCAATAAAAAGATATTTGCATACTAATTACTGGATTATTGCCTTTTTATGGGAGTGGTAGTGTGCTGGGGTTATCCTTCCTTTTGTATGTTTTTACCTCAGAGCACCTATCTATTCAGTGACGCAGAGCTTCTCCTTCGTTGTTGTTAGTAGCAGGCGTGGGCCTCTCTTTCCAGGAACACTGGCAGTAACCTCTACACAACATTTGGAGACACATGTTGTAGTCTCTGCCTTCAAAAACAGCAGTACAGTAGCATCAATTGCACCCTCCCCATAGGGCCTTAAAACACCAGGGAGTTATGGTCCATGCAACACACAGTATGTGAATCAGTATTTCAACTTAAAAAATCAAGACATGCCTGAGTGCCAGGTGTAGGCCTCTTGCTCCCAGAAGACTGGCATTACATACCAAAGCAAACTTGGAAACCCTACTTGGGGTCTCCATATTTTCAAAAATTAAGGTGAGGCTACAGGAAAAGTGTCCTCATTCAAAACACAATGCTGATAGGCCAACAAAGCAACATGGCTGTATGGGACTGGCACCGGAACAAGGCCTGAAACAGCCTTTGTTTCATAACCACAGCAAGCAAGATGACGGACAGTCGTGACTTGTTCATCTTTATGAAAGTTAGGCAGTCTACTCTTTTATGGGACAGTCGGCTGCGCTTTTCCGTTAATACACTGCCAGCAGCACTGAAGACACGTTCTCAGAGAACACTGATTGCCGAGTAGATCAAAACTTCCAATGCGTGACTGGTGAGCTCAGGCCATGCTTCCATTTGGAACACCAAAATGCAAAAGGGTCAAATCCCTCTTATTGCATTGATATTGAGCTCTATATAATCCAGCACCATTCTCTCCAGTTCTTCACTATTTGTCAAACTTCTACCCTGTTCTGCTTTTGCATTCAATAGTGTAAAACATGTGTTCCAACAAGCATATACATTGGTTTTGGCACTTGAACTACTGCTGCTGCTAAAGTTTCTGCATTAAGGATGTGATGTTCCCATGGTTGGAATTATAGAACTGCAATGCACACTGTATGTTACCCTTCTGGCTTGTAGAAAACTACTGTTGAGATAGTCTACAAGCTTGTTTTGATACTTCAGCATCTGCACGTCCCATTCCAAGGGTGAAAGCATCTTGCTAAATTGACTCTTGTAACGTGGATCTAACAGTGTGGCAACCTACTAGACAGCATTATTTCTAATCTTACTAATACAGACATCATGTTGCAAATAGTGCAGCAATAAGGTTCTCATGTGTTGGGCGCTTCTATGCGATCCAAGTCCATGTTAGATTGGTGGTGGGTTAACAAAAGAGAAGTGACCAATATATTCTTCGTCTCCTGAGTTTTTTGCGCCCATCACCTTTTCCTCCTCCATTTGGGACTCAGCTCCTGTACCTTTACTACCAGTCTCTCTGTTACCATGAGCATGCCTACATCGATTGCCTACACTCTCCTGTGACACCCACCAGTGCAACGACTGTTCGGACCTTACAGGAAATGTTATCCCTTCCTCATCCCCCTCTGGGACCCCAACCTCCTGCTACAGACTATTCAAAGTGTTCTCCAACAAGGAGATGAGTGGAATAGTGATGCTGATGACGGCATCGGCAGCGCTAACCATCTTTATTGATATTTTAAAACTGTCAAGGAAGGTGTATATATATATATATATATATATATATATATATATATATATATATATATACATACATACACACACACACACAGTGTGCGTGTATATATATATATATATATATACGCAGTCATGGCCAAAAGTTTTGAGAATGCTACAAATATTAATTTTTACAAAGTCTACTGCTTAAGTTTTTCTAATGGCAATTTGCATATACTCCAGAATGTCATAAAGAGTGATCAGCTTAACAGCAATTACTTGCAAAGTCAATATTGGCTAAGAAAATGAACTTTAACCCCCAAAACACATTTCAACATCATTGCATTCCTGCCTTAAAAGGAGCAGCTAACATTGTTTTAGTGATTGTTCCATTAACACAGGTGTGTGTGTTGATGAGGACAGGGCTGGCGATCAATCAGTCATGATTAAGTAAGAATGACACCACTGGACACTTTAAAAGGAGGCTGGTGCTTGGTATCATTGTTTCTCTTCAGTTAACCATGGTTATCTCTAAATAAACACGTGCAGCCATCATTGCTCTGCACAAAAATGGCTTAACAGGGAAGAGTATTGCAGCTACAAAGATTGCACCTCAGTCAACAATCTATCACATCATCAAGAACTTCAAGGAGAGAGCTTCCATGGTTGCCAAAAAGGCTCCTGGGCGCCCAAGAAGGTCCAGCAAACGCCAGGACCGTATCATAAAACTGTTTCAGCTGTGGGATCGGACTACCAGCAGTGCCGAGCTAGCTCAGCAATGGCAGCAGGCTGGTGTGAGTACTTCTGCACGCACTGTGAGGTGGAGACTGCTTGAGCAAGGCCTGGTTTCAAGGAGGGCAGCAAAGAAGCCACTTCTCTCCAGAAAAAACATCAGGGACCGACTGATATTCTGCAAAAGGTACAGGGAGTGGACTGCTGAGGACTGGGGTAAAGTCATTTTCTCAGATGAATCCCCTTTTCGATTGTTTGGGACATCTGGAAAACAGCTTATTAGGAGAAGAAGAGGTGAGCGCTACCACCAGTCTTGTCTCATGCCAACTGTTAAGCATCCGGAAACGATTCATGTGTGGGGTTGCTTCTCAGCCAAGGGAATCGGCTCACTCACAGTCTTGCCTAAAAACACAGCCATGAATAAAGAATGGTACCAGAATGTCCTCCAAGAGCAACTTCTCCCATCTGTCCAAGAGCAGTTTGACGCCCAACAATGCCTTTTCCAGCATAATGGAGCACCTTGCACTAAATGGCTCATGGAACAAAACTTAGAGATTTTGGGTCCATGGCCTGGAAACTCCACAGATCTTAATCCCATTGAGAGCTTGTGGGCAATCATCAAGAGACGGGTGGACAAACAAAAACCAACAAATTCAGGCAAAATGCAAGCATTGCTTATGCAAGAATGGACAGCTATCAGTCAGGATTTGATCCAGAAGTTGATTGAGAGCATGCCAGGGAGAATTGCAGAGGTCCTGAAGAAGAAGGGTCAACACTGCAAATATTGACTTGCTGCATTAACTCATTCTAACTCATTCTAACTGTCAGTATAACTTTTTGGTACTCATAATATGATTGCAATTACCGTGTTTTTCCAAAAATAAGACCTCCCCCAAAAATAAGCCCTAGCAGGGATTTTCAGCATTTTCGGAGAAAGGCTTAAATATAAGCCCTCCCCCGAAAATAAGCCCTAGTCCCGGATCAATAATGAAGAGCCCGTGCAGCTAAAAAAGTTACAGATACTGCAGGACACTTCATTATAGACAGCGGCACCCGGCAATCACACTCACCAGACGCCGAGCAGCAGGACCTGCAGTGATCACACACCCGCACACATCAGCTCACACACACACACACACACAATCAGATCACACACACACACACACACCAGATCTCACACACAAACATCGGATCGCACACACAGTCAGATCGCACACATAATCAGATCATACACACAAACATCGGATCACACGCAAACATCAAATCACACACACACACACACACAGAAACATCGGATCGCACACACATCGGATCGCATACACACTCACCTCATCCAGTGATACTGATCTCTTCTCGCCGGAAGAAACCTGAGAGGCAGTGCAGTGCAGCGCGACAAACAGGACCTGCGGCCGGACATGGGACTTGCTCCAATTCCCTGCTGCCGTAAGTGCTGGATGTGATGTGATGTGTGTGTGTGTATATGTGTGTGTGTGTGTGTGATCTGCTGCGTGTGCCTGCGATTGGCTGTGTGTGTGTGATCGGAAGTGTGTATCTGTGATCGGCTGTGTGTGCCTGTGATCGGCTGCGTGTGCCTGCGATCGGATGTGTGTATCTGCGATCGGCTGTGTGTGCCTGTGATCGGCTGTGTGTATCTGTGATCGGCTGCGTGTGCCTGTGATAGGACGTATGTATCTGATCGGCTGTGTGTGTCTGTGATCGGCTGTGTTTTTCTGCGATCGGCTGTGTGTATCTGTGATCGGCTGTGTGTGTCTGCGATCGGCTGTGTGTGTCTGATCGGCTGTGTGTGCCTGTGATCGGATGTGTGTATCTGTGATCGGCTGCATGTGCCTGCGATCTACTGTGTGTGATCTGTGATCTGCTGTGTGTGTGTGTGTGAGATCTGCTTTGTGTGCCTGTGATCTGCTGTGTGTGTGATCTACTGTGTGTGTGATCTGCTGTGTGTGTCTGGGATCTTCTGTGTGTGTCAGCTAGCAGCAGGGTAGGACAGCATGCAGCACCGACCGGAGATCACAGGAGGACCTGGGAACCACGCAGACGTCCTGGTCTGGTGAGTATAAGTCTCCTGGGAAGTGTGTGTGTGTGTGTGTGGGGGGGTCTGCTTTTTTGGGGGGGTAAACTTACCCCCAACCATATTTCTCCAAGAATAAGACCTCCTCCAAAAATAAGCCCTAGTGCTTTTTTGGGCTGCAAAAAAAATATAAGACATTGTCTTATTTTTGGAAAAACACGGTGTATTTCTGTATGTGATGTAAACATCAGACAAACACAATTAAAAACCAGAGGGCAACAGATCATGTGAAAATATAATTTTAGTGTCATTCTCAAAACTTTTGGTCATGACTGTATATATATATATATATATATATATATATATATATATATATATATATACAGTTAGGTCCAGAAATATTTGGACAGTGACACAAGTTTTGTTATTTTAGCTGTTTACAAAAACATGTTCAGGAATACAATTATATATATAATATGGGCTGAAAGTGCACACTCCCAGCTGCAATATGAGAGTTTTCACATCCAAATCGGAGAAAGGGTTTAGGAATCATAGCTCTATAATGCATAGCCTCCTCTTTTTCAAGGGACCAAAAGTAATTGGACAAGGGACTCTAAGGGCTGCAATTAACTCTGAAGGCGTCTCCCTCGTTAACCTGTAATCACTGAAGTAGTTAAAAGGTCTGGGGTTGATTACAGGTGTGTGGTTTTGCATTTGGAAGCTGTTGCTGTGACCAGACAACATGCGGTCTAAGGAACTATCAATTGAGGTGAAGCAGAACATCCTGAGGCTGAAAAAAAAGAAAAAATCCATCAGAGAGATAGCAGACATGCTTGGAATAGCAAAATCAACAGTCGGGTACATTCTGAGAAAAAAGGAATTGACTGGTGAGCTTGGGAACTCAAAAAGGCCTGGGCGTCCATGGATGACAACAGTGGTGGATGATCGCCGCATACTTTCTTTGGTGAAGAAGAACCCATTCACAACATCAACTGAAGTCCAGAACACTCTCAGTGAAGTAGGTGTATCTGTCTCTAAGTCAACAGTAAAGAGAAGACTCCATGAAAGTAAATACAAAGGGTTCACATCTAGATGCAAACCATTCATCAATTCCAAAAATAGACAGGCCAGAGTTAAATTTGCTGAAAAACACCTCATGAAGCCAGCTCAGTTCTGGAAAAGTATTCTATGGACAGATGAGACAAAGATCAACCTGTACCAGAATGATGGGAAGAAAAAAGTTTGGAGAAGAAAGGGAACGGCACATGATCCAAGGCACACCACATCCTCTGTAAAACATGGTGGAGGCAACGTGATGGCATAGGCATGCATGGCTTTCAATGGCACTGGGTCACTTGTGTTTATTGATGACATAACTGCAGACAAGAGTAGTCGGATGAATTCTGAAGTGTACCGGGATATACTTTCAGCCCAGATTCAGCCAAATGCCGCAAAGTTGATCGGACGGCGCTTCATAGTACAGATGGACAATGACCCCAAGCATACAGCCAAAGCTACCGAGGAGTTCATGAGTGCAAAAAAGTGGAACATTCTGCAATGGCCAAGTCAATCACCAGATCTTAACCCAATTGAGCATGCATTTCACTTGCTCAAATCCAGACTTAAGACGGAAAGACCCACAAACAAGCAAGACCTGAAGGCTGCGGCTGTAAAGGCCTGGCAAAGCATTAAGAAGGAGGAAACCCAGCGTTTGGTGATGTCCATGGGTTCCAGACTTAAGGCAGTGATTGCCTCCAAAGGATTCGCAACAAAATATTGAAAATAAAAATTTTTTTTTTGGGTTTGGTTTATTTGTCCAATTACTTTTGACCTCCTAAAATGTGGAGTGTTTGTAAAGAAATGTGTACAATTCCTACAATTTCTATCAGATATTTTTGTTCAAACCTTCAAATTAAACGTTACAATCTGCACTTGAATTCTGTTGTAGAGGTTTCATTTCAAATCCAATGTGGTGGCATGCAGAGCCCAACTCGCGAAAATGGTGTCACTGTCCAAATATTTCTGGACCTAACTGTATATATATATTTATTTATATATATATATATATATATGTATATTACACACACTGTAAATAATAATAATATGTGTTATTGGTAGTGGAAAAAATACGATTATACATATATAAATTATTCATATATAAATTAATATCAAAACTTGGGGAAGGGGGTTGGGGTATAATTAATACATGAAAAAGTGTAAATAAAATAATTGCATAGAGTACAAATTTGTGAATAATGGAAAGATATATATAGAAATAACAAATGGGTGAAAGTGTGAATAAATATAAATGAATATGTGGTCAGTAATGTAATAGGATAAGATGAAATTGTGAGTAAGTGAAAATATGGTGCTTAAAGGTGAGTAGTCAGTTGGGGTGGTTTTTGCTAAACCAAGTACCTGTGTTCCACCATCTCTGTGGTATTGGTTAAAAACTTACCTCCTTGTCCGTTAATGGTAACTACCATGACATCTGAGAGAGGAGTTTGCATGCTATCCTCATTCCAAGGGGAGAGCAGGCCTTGGTTCTGCCCTGTTAGATTGGATCATGGAAGGATGGCCGTCCCATCTAAGTGATCAGTGCCGGTGGGTAAGGCATTGAAATAATGGGGGAGATTAGGGGGGGATGTCACCGATTAGCGATTTTGAACATTTTTGCAATGATTCAAAAATGCTAATAGGTGTCACACACAACGACATCTCTAACGAGGCGGATGTGTGTCACAAAATCCGTGACCGTAACGACATCGCTTTAGCTTTAGCGATGTCGTAGCATGTAAAGCGGCCTTAAGAGTCCTTCCTCTGCTACTAGATGTGTGTAGTAATAAACGTTCAGGTCCAGATGATTATGTATGGGTGTCCACTAAAACATCAGGTGGAAAAGTGCAGCTCGGGTTCTAGGCTTGAGGTTAGCTGGTCCTTTTAGAGTAATGGACATTCTTAACCCTTTTGGCATACGGTTAGAGCTACCCCTAATACTTAATACTTATATCGTGGTCCACAAGTCCTTGCTCCAGAGTAGAGTTGAGCGCGGTTCGAGGTTCTCCAGTTCGTGGCTCGAGTGATTTTGGGGGCTGTTCTAGATCGAACTAGAACTCGAGCTTTTTTGCTAAAGCTCGATAGTTCTAGATACGTTCGAGAACGGTTCTAGCAGCAAAAAACACAGCTAATTCCTAGCTGGCTTTCCGCTGTAATAGTGTAAGTCACTCTGTGACTCACACTATTATGACATTTCAGTGTATAGTGTGCGGGAACAGCACATTCAGATCACTGCTGTATGTATAATGGCGATCGCCATTTTTTTTTTTTTCCTTGTTTTCCTTCCCTAAGCGCGCGCGTGTAGTGGGGCGGGCCAGCATGTCAGCCAATCCCAGACACACACACAGCTAAGTGGACTTTTAGCCAGAGAAACAACGGCATGTGTGATAGGATGTCCATGTCACATGTCCCTGCATTATAAAACCGGACATTTTCCTCCAGGACGCCATTATCTGCCTTCTGCGTCCTTGGTGTCAGACATCACTGGAGCAGCTCCTATCGCCGATACAGCTGTATACGCTCCATACACAGCGCTAAACAGCTTAGGGATAGCACTTTCTATCAGTCCTTTTAAGGGCTCATACCGGCAGGGTCAGAGCCATAGGTGACAGAGTTTAAAACAGAGTTTAACAGCTACACAAGATGACAGCGTCTGTGTAGCTAAGGTCAGGGATTTCCTCGCTGCATTTCCCCATTAGGAGGGATAGAAAGGCAGGCTTCCTTTCCTCTACCCAGAGACCCACAACCCTGCCACTGTACCCTCCTGCCCTTTGCACACTCAAACTCATTGTTACTAAGCCATTATACTAGCAAACACTGAGTGAACTTAGTGGCATCCTAAACGTGGCTGTTGGACTTCTGTATCGTCCCACAAGTGCAAAGATATTTGCAGCACCTCTGCCTGCATTGCACACTCAAACTCATTGTTACTAAGCCATTATACTAGCAAACACTGAGTGAACTTAGTGGCATCCTAAACGTGGCAGTTGGACTTCTGTATCGTCCCACAAGTGCAAAGATATTTGCAACACTTCTGCCTGCATTGCACACTCAAACTCATTGTTACTAAGCCATTATACTAGCAAACACTGAGTGAACTTAGTGGCATCCTAAACGTGGCTGTTGGACTTCTGTATCGTCCCACAAGTGCAAAGATATTTGCAGCACTTCTGCCTGCATTGCACACTCAAACTCATTGTTACTAAGCCATTATACTAGCAAACACTGAGTGAACTTAGTTGCATCCTAAACGTGGCTGTTGGACTTCTGTATCGTCCCACAAGTGCAAAGATATTTGCAGCACCTCTGCCTGCATTGCACACTCAAACTCATTGTTACTAAGCCATTATACTAGCAAACAATGAGTGAACTTAGTGGCATCCTAAACGTGGCTGTTGGACTTCTGTATCGTCCCACAAGTGCAAAGATATTTGCAGCACCTCTGCCTGCATTGCACACTCAAACTCATTGTTACTAAGCCATTATACTAGAACACACTGAGTGAACTTATTGGCATCCTAAACGTGGCTGTTGGAATTCTGTATCGTCCCACAAGTGCAAAGATATTTGCAGCACCTCTGCCTGCATTGCACACTCAAACTCATTGTTACTAAGCCATTATACTAGCAAACACTGAGTGAACTTAGTGGCATCCTAAACGTGGCTGTTGGACTTCTGTATCGTCCCACAAGTGCAAAGATATTTGCAGCACCTCTGCCTGCATTGCACACTCAAACTCATTGTTACTAAGCCATTATACTAGCAAACACTGAGTGAACTTAGTGGCATCCTAAACGTGGCTGTTGGACTTCTGTATCGTCCCACAAGTGCAAAGATATTTGCAGCACCTCTGCCTGCATTGCACACTCAAACTCATTGTTACTAAGCCATTATACTAGCAAACACTGAGTGAACTTAGTGGCATCCTAAACGTGGCTGTTGGACTTCTGTATCGTCCCACAAGTGCAAAGATATTTGTAGCACCTCTGCCTGCATTGCACACTCAAACTCATTGTTACTTACTAAGACATTATAATACCAAAAATTGAGTAAACTTAGTGGCATACAAGAAGTGGCTGTTGTACTCCATTAGTGCCCCACTGGTTCAAATCTATGTGCAGCACCTCTGCATGACACCCACCTGCCCTGTTTTTAATAAGCTATAATGATAGCAAAAAATACTGCCATTTAGTGGCATCATAGAACTAGATGTTGTGTTTCATTATTGTCCCACTGGTGCCAAGCTATTTCTAGCACCTGTGCAGGACACCCTCCTGCTCTGTTTTTAATAAGCTATAACGATAGCAAAAAATACTGCCATTTAGTGGCATCATAGAACTGGATGTTGTATTTCATTATTGTCCCACTGGTGCCAAGCTATTTCTAGCACCTGTGCAGGACACCCTCCTGCTCTGTTTTTAATAAGCTATAATGATAGCAAAAATTACTGCCATTTAGTGGCATCATAGAACTGGATGTTGTATTTCATTATTGTCCCACTGGTGCCAAGCTATTTCTAGCACCTGTGCAGGACACCCTCCTGCTCTGTTTTTAATAAGCTATAATGATAGCAAAAAATACTGCCATTTAGTGGCATCATAGAACTGGATGTTGTATTTCATTATTGTCCCACTGGTGCCAAGCTATTTCTAGCACCTCTGCAGGACACCCTCTTGCTCTGTTTTTAATACGCTATAATGATAGCAAAAAATACTGCCATTTAGTGGCATCATAGAACTGGATGTTGTATTTCATTATTGTCCCACTGGTGCCAAGCTATTTCTAGCACCTGTGCAGGACACCCTCCTGCTCTGTTTTTAATAAGCTATAATGATAGCAAAAAATACTGCCATTTAGTGGCATCATAGAACTGGATGTTGTATTTCATTATTGTCCCACTGGTGCCAAGCTACTTCTAGCACCTGTGCAGGACACCCTCTTGCTCTGTTTTTAATAAGCTATAATGATAGCAAAAAATACTGCCATTTAGTGGCATCATAGAACTGGATGTTGTATTTCATTATTGTCCCACTGGTGCCAAGCTATTTCTAGCACCTGTGCAGGACACCCTCCTGCTCTGTTTTTAATAAGCTATAATGATAGCAAAAAATACTGCCATTTAGTGGCATCATAGAACTGGATGTTGTATTTCATTATTGTCCCACTGGTGCCAAGTTATTTCTAGCACCTGTGCAGGACACCCTCCTGCTCTGTTTTTAATAAGCTATAATGATAGCAAAAAATACTGCCATTTAGTGGCATCATAGAACTGGATGTTGTATTTCATTATTGTCCCACTAGTGCCAAGCTATTTCTAGCACCTCTGCATGACACCCTCATGCACATTTTGCTACGCTAATGTTATAACAAACTCAGGGAATTCATTGCTGCATTTCATAATTCGGAGAGATAGAAAGTGAGGCTTCCTTTAGCTTTTCCTTCTGTTCATAGACAGCATCTCCAAGTCCACACCCGAAAAGCAATTTCTCCTCCACGTGTAAGTGTGGAGAGGCAGCTAGTGCGCATGCGTGTGCCGATTTACCCCAGCTGCAGCCTAACTACAGTGTTTCGCCTAGTGAGTATGCTCAGCCTGACTGTGCCATTCCTGAGGCTAAGTCTTCATTTCGGGATACAGCGCATGCTCCCACACTTAATGTGAAAAGCCTCTTTGCACAGGTACTTGCATTCCGTGCCGGGTCTAAGTCCTGTTTTGTGCTGAGACACCATGCTAAAGCTGATGGTCTTTTTTCAGAGACTCTATTTCATGCAACTGACCATGCTCAGGCACTTACTGCATCAGAAACTAGGTCCGGTAATGAACTCTTTGGCCCTGCCCCTGATGTGGGGGGGGCCCATATAGACCACAGGGCATCAGGTGTCCTGACGATGTGGCCAGGCCACTCCCAAATGGCTTGCAGAGGCCCGCCCCTATGACTTGTCACCTCATTATTGATGGTCAGACGATGACTGGTGAGGTGTTTGTGTCGTGGCAGCCATGAGGTCATTATTGAAGTTGTGGTTCCAAATAGGACGCTAGTTATACCACTCATGACGTGTCACTCTGCTTTTGTCTCCAGGAGGTGCATTGTGGTCCACCCTGGTTTGGGGCGGACCCAGGTTATAAAACGGGCTGGAGCCAACAAGGAGGTGCGCAGTCTTCTATTATGCTCCGAAAGAGCACACCTCCATGTGTTGAACCCATTGCGGCTTTATGCCAGAGGTAGGCAGGGATAGGGCATCGATGCAGGCCGCCACCACAGTTGGTAACGCAGAACGGTTAAGACCAGCTCCTGTCCTACAAGTCCTGCTTGTGCAGCCCAGTGGCATTAACAGGCCTGCTGCTGCTGATGCGCCTGCTGTCCACAGGTGTGGCCCCAATGCACACGGTCAGCGTACTGAATGGCCCCTGTGATGTTACCAGGGAGTTCCTGGGCTGGGTGGGCGTGTTGACCCTGTGATGCTAACAGGGCTCCCAGTCTCAAGATCCGAGTGGCGTCTAACTCGGTTCAGGCAACTATTAGTTTCATAGCCACACAGATCTGTATCCTCCACCTAACCTTCCAGTTGCCAACATCTCCTTTTCCATCTGGGAGCACGGTGGACATTGACTGCTGATGGGGATATATACCTTTCTCTTTCTTTTCTTATTAATTTTCGTTATATAGCGGTAACATAGTATATACCACCTTATCCAAATCTGCCAGTCCCACCGTAACAGATGGTGTTTCTTCATCAAATGTTACTTTTGCTTAACCAACAAACCCACGGACAAAAACTTTTTTCCCTTTTCCAACACACCTGTTCCCCTTTCCACCAGCATTTGTCCTTTTTCAACTCATTTGGTATATGACCAAAAGTGCAACTCTGCAGGGACACCGTACTCAATGCCATCTCAGCACAGCAGCCAGCCCTCGGTTCCTCAGATGTGGACAAGTAAAAGACCATTTCCTCCTATCCATGACAAAGCGTTGAGATTCACTCTGTGCAGCACTGGTGTTTACTGGAAAAGCAGATCTAAGAATCCGTACCACCTTCTGCAGATACTCCTGTGTTACATCTCGTGGCTCTCCTGAGGTAAGGACTGAGGCAGTCTCCCATTCCTTGCCTGCCACGAGCACTCCTGCTCAGCAGCGCCAAAGGTCTGCCAGACTGCGCAGTGTGCAGGAGATACCTTCTCAGAGAGGCAGCAGAAGAGTGACACCTAGTGGTTCTCCTGTTACAAGGAGTGAAGCGGTCTCCCATTCCTGGCCTGCCACAGATCCTCCTGCTCAGCGGCCCCGAAGGTCTGCGAGGCTGCGCAATGTGCAGAGGTTTACTGCTCAGGGAAGCAGTGAGATTCCCGTTATCTCTGCATATTGTGAGACCGAGGATCCCGCCTCTATTTCCCAGAGGCAGTAGGGTGAGCATGTGCAATGCGTGGTGGGTCCGGATTTGCTCACTGACGTCACACGGCTTGATGACAAGGCTGGTGACGTGGCGAATCCTGACTGGCCAGGCTGGGACGTCGTGGACCCTGATTGGGTCAAGTCCGTCATCTCCGCCTCGCGCCCGCCCTCGGGTGGAGCTGCACCTCCTTAAAAGCTCCCCCTGCCATCATGGCGGCGCGCGACCGTCCTTCTATGTTTGGATGTCTGGCAGCGTGCTGCCACACCACTGCTCAGGCATTACTGTCTCTTGTGGGCTTGGCCCTTGCTGCTTAGGCAGTACCTCGTTTGCAGGCCGTGTTCCTGCCTTGCTGCTCCGGCAGTATCCCCTTCAACAGGCCGTGTTCCTGTCCCAGGTGAGCTCCTCAACTCTCCACCGGACTCACCTGGTTATTGAAAGCACACGTGCGTGGGCACCTCTGTGCTACCCTCGTGCCATATTCTCGTGACTTCCACTGGCAAACGTGCGTGGGCACCTCTGTGCTTCCCCGTGCAACAGGTACACCGAGCCGTGAGATCCGTGCCATACAACCCTCACGGGTTAGGGCAGATCGGTGTACATAGATAGTCTGTGACATTCCAGACGATCGCTAGCAGCAACCCGCTCACTCTTCACCCACCATAGCGGCGGTCCCTTACACCGCACAGTGGACCTTGACCGGCGGAAGCTGTCCATTTCCCATCTTGGCACGCTTCCCCGGGTCCCCCTCGTAACACTCCTGTATACGTGCGTCCCTTTCTATGGCAGGAATTATTTCGCCAAATTTTGTCTTGTACCGGGGATATAACAGTGTGGAAACCCAGTAGTTAGCATTACTTCGAATTCGTACAATCCGAGGGTCATGTTGTAGGTAGTGCAGCAAGAAGGCGCTCATGTGTCTTGTGCATCCAGGAGGACCAAGTCCTTGGTGTGTTGGTGGCAGAGAGGTGAGAATCGTGCCTCCTTCCACTACCCTCTCCCCCCAACCTCGCACAACCGAAATGTGAGCAAGCTCTCACTCATCTGCTGAGTCTTCCATGCCCATCGCCAGTTCGCCCTCCATTTCTTCATGGGCTCCTGCACCTTCCTCAACAATTTTTGCTGATACTATGCGCCCTTGTTAATCCCTCTTCCCCACCGTCCCTTGACTTCCGCCTAGATGCCGCTCACCGTCTGCACCTTGTAGATCTTATTATCCCTTCTGCATATGACTCCTCCTGTACTTCCTTCCCTTCCTCTTGGACCAACACCTGACTCCGAATAATGCATACAGTGTGCTCCATCTTGTAGATGACCAGAATTGTCACGCTGAGAATGGCATCGCCAGTGCTAAAGATCTTCGTCGATATTTGTAAACTGTGTAGAAGGATGCATAGGTCCTTGATCTGACACCACTCCAGCAGCGTGATCTGCACCACCTCTGGATCAAGTTAGCCCAGGGTATAAGTCATACCGTATTTCAGCAGGGCTCTGCGGTGCTGCCACAGACGCTGAAACATGTGCAGATTCAAATTCCTGCGTGTCGGAACATCGCATTTCAGGCGTTTAACCGCCAGACCCTAAGACTTCAGGAGCGATGAAAGTTGTTGAGCTGCTGGGTGCGAAGGATGAAAGTGAGCACATAGCAGCGTGCCTGCTGCACAAGGCCATGTAGGCCGGGATGGTATTTTAAAAATTGCTGGAGAATCAGATTCAACACGTGAGCCATACAAGGCACATGTGTCACATTGCCCTGACGAAGGGCCGCAGACAGGTTTGCATCATTGCCGCACACGGCTGTTAAGTCACCAACGTAGTCCACTCAATCAATTTGTACTCCGGTCGCCAGGTGACAACATGTTGCTTTCGTGCATAGTGCTGATGATGGGAAAGGAGTCGATGTCTGCGGCGCAGGTGGACGCAGGTTATGGTCACCCACTGGGTTGCGTTACCTTGAGAGATACAGAACCACAGGCTGAATGTAGGTGGTGGGTATCTCACAGATGAAGTCCCATCATTCAGCTACAACCAATGGGAAGACACCACACCCTTTTTTAGGCCCCTCCTGTCTGCAGACCACTGCCAGACAAAGCTATGAACCTCTTGTTACTGTTACCCCCAGTTCAGTTTTGAGTTTGTGTGCTTGTTACCTGACTACTTTTCCTGCTTGCTGTTTATGTACCTCGTTGGCCGATCCGCATTTCACCTCTGCTTGGTTTCTGATTAAGTCCTGGCCATCCCATTCTGTTCCTCTTCCTCAATTAATGTTTTTGACCCTGCATGACTACTATTCTCTGGAACTGCAGCCTTCCACAGGTATTGATCAACTTGGGCCCTGTGTAATTCCAAATCACTGTATAGGGGTTAAAGGGTTTCAGGGTTCTGGGTGTCAAGCTTGGTGAGTGGCTTGCCTCTAGCCTATCCTTTACAGCCCATCTGAGTGTGTCGATCCAGGCAGGCGTTACACCGTGCCCTCTGCAGAAGGCCATGTAGGCCGGGATAGTGTTTTAAAAATTGCTGGACAACCAGGTTCAACACGTGAGCCATACAAGGCACGTGTGTCACATTGCCCTGAAGAAGGGTCGCAGACTGGTTTGCATCATTGTCGCACCCGACCTTCCCTGACTGCTGGTTGAGTGTAGACAACCATTGATGAAATTCGGTCTCACTCTCCAAAGCTAACCGTCCACAATTCCTCAGCGGTGTCTCACATTTCCCCTACATTTCAAAATAAACATTTGACCGCCTGATGGCCTTGAGCTCTGCTGCCAGCATAGTAAGGAGGTTTGTGGGATTCCTTGGGCGCAGTTAGAAGGAAGGGTGGCCTGACCACACAGGGTTTGGGCCGAGGTGGAGGACCCACACGAGGTTAAGAAGGCAGAAGCAGTGGAGGAACTTGTACATACAGAGGAAGGATTGACACACAAGTCGTGGGGACGGCAAGACTTGTACAGCAAACCCTTCTCCATCTCTCACCATAGTTACCCAGTGCCCAGTCAGCAACATGTAACTCTCCTGTCCATGCTTACTGGTCCAAGTATCTGTGGTGAAATGCACCCTGTCACACACAGAGTTTCTCAAGGAATCGGCGAGGTTGTGTGCGACCTGCTGTGGTAGCGCGGGCATGCCTTTCTTGGAGAAGGAGTGACGACTGGCCATCGGCTCTTGGGGCACTGCAATGGGCATAAGGTCTCGAAAATCCTCGGTCTCAAAAGGGTGTAAAGGCAGCCTTTCTGTTGCCAACAAGTTGCAGATGATGAAACTCAACCTCTTAGGCATGTCATGCCCTTCGAAAATCATGTAAAACACAGCGAGGGGACTCCATCCACAGTCTCCCTCATTGCCACTAATTGGGCCACACACACCCCACTTGACTGGCATCAGTTGACCCCCCTTTTGAAAAAGAAACAGATGCTTTGCATGAAGTACTCTCAAAAATACGCGTGCCTTTCCCGTCCCCTGGATGACCTAGGGGAAGAAAAGTCCTCTGAGAGGCATGACTTGTTCATCTTGGTTCTTTTAGAAACACAGCGAGGGGACTCCAACCACAGTCTCCCTCGTTTCCACTAATTGGGCCACACACACCCCACTTGACTGGCATCAGTTGACCCCCCTTTTGAAAAAGAAAAAGATGCTTTGCATGAAGCACTCTCAAAAATACGCGTGCCTTTCCCGTCCCCTGGATGACCCAGGGGAAGAAAAGTCCTCTGAGAGCCATGACTTGTTCATCTTGGTTCTTTTAGAAACACAGCGAGGGGATTCCAACCACAGTCTTCCTCGTTGCCACTAATTGGGCCACACACACCCCACTTGACTGGCATCAGTTGACCCCCCTTTTGAAAAAGAAAAAGATGCTTTGCATGAAGCACTCTCAAAAATACGCGTGCCTTTCCCGTCCCCTGGATGACCCAGGGGAAGAAAAGTCCTCTGAGAGCCATAACTTGTTCATCTTGGTTCTTTTAGAAACACAGCGAGGGGACTCCAACCACAGTCTTCCTCGTTGCCACTAATTGGGCCACACACACCCCACTTGACTGGCATCAGTTGACCCCCCTTTTGAAAAAGAAAAAGATGCTTTGCATGAAGCACTCTCAAAAAATACGCGTGCCTTTCGCCTCCCCTGGCTGAGCCAGGGGAAGAAAAGTCCTCTGAGAGCCATGTCCACATTGTCAGTGGACAGACATGTATGCTTATCTGCCAGCAGACCCCCAGCAGCACTAAAGACAGGTTCCGAGAGAACGCTGGCTGCAGGACACGACAAGATCCCCAAGGCGTACGTGGCAAGCTCAGGCAATTTATCCAGATTGGAAGCCTAAAATGAGCAGGGCTCAAGTTGCACAGTAATGGCATCGATGTTTCCTTGCATATTCTCATATATCTGTGTCTCCTCCTCTTTTTCCTTGTCCAGCTCTTTTGTTTTCGCATGAGTATATGTCCTTGTCACTTTCCCATGTGTTTGTGTTGTGTTGTGAGTTGTTTGTCACCTTTTGGACACCTTTGAGGGTGTTTTCTAGGTGTTTTTATGTGTTTGTGATTGCCTGCCATAGTTTCCTATGCGGTTCGAGTTCGGTTTGTCGAACGTTCGACGAACCGAACTCGAACGGGACCTCCGTTCGGCGAACCGACCTCGAGCCGAACCGCGACCGGTTCGCTCATCTCTACTCCAGAGATGTGTTTTGCCTTTTGAGCAAATATGGTTACCATCGTCTCTGAGGGCTTGGCTGGTGCCTGAGGGTCCTGTTCACATTCATTGAGGTGAGCAATATTTTCTAGTCTTGAGAGTCCTGGGGGGGGGGTACTGTCTTTGTCATCTCTATATCTTTGAAGACTAGTGACAGGTTCAGGACTTGAGTCCTCACTCATTACCATCTTAGGCAATATATTTAAATATAGTTTCATTTCCTTTAGGACCCAAGGAGTTAATGTCAGTTTTGTTGACAGCAGTAGAGATGAGTGAACCTGTTCGTCGGTAAAGATTCGTCAACTTCAAATTCGGTACAGGCCTTAGCACTTTCCCCAGGGCCCGAGCACTTTCCCCAATAGTCAGTAATGGTCGTTTTTGCTCATTTTCTGCCCAGGAATGCTGGCCGTGTTTCCAAAAATGCTTTTTTAATAGCATTTTCTGCTTTTTATAGGATTGCGGTGCTGTCTGATGTGGGGATGCATAAAATCAGTGGAGGAGGTAGGGACTCTGAACCGGGAGAAGGCACTTTATTTGTGGATGTTACTGCAGCCAATCACAGCACAGCAAACATCCAAAAGGTTCAGACAGAAGGGCTTTTGTGATTGGCTGCCTAAGTCACATGTTCATTTGCATATACAGTAAGTCACGGAAATGTTGCATTGTCACCATTTTGTGAATGTCAAATATTAGGTAAGCTGTTGCCACCGGGGCCGCTAGACATTGGCTAGGGGTTTAATGCGACGTAGTTCAGATAGAGAGGAGAGTGATAGTATAGAATAGGGATGTGCAGTCTAGGTGAGCTTGGTTAGGGGTTTAATGCTTAGTTGAGATACGTAGGAGAGCAATAGTTTAGAATAGGGTCGTAGAGTGTAAGGAAAGGTGTGTGCCACAAATCGGCACACTTCATGATCAAAATAGGGATTGGTACTTGTAGTGCCTGATAAAGAAAGAGTTACCAGTGAAGCATGTAAATAAGTATTTCTATGTATTATTACTGCCTGCTCAAAATTCTATAAACACATTTATAGATATTGTCACTTGTTAGTACCTGGCCTAAAAAAGTAGCTAGGGAAGTATCTAAGAAGTGGTCCAAATTCTGCAAACTCAGTTATAAGTTTTATTACCTGTTAATGACTGGCATAAAAACGTATCTACGTAAGTATCTAAAAAGTGGTTGTTGGCAATTTTAATTGCCTGGTCAAAATTTTGCAAACACAGTTATAGATTTTGTTACTTACTGGTGCGGGCCTAAAAAATAAAGGTGATAAAGAAGTATCTAAAAGTGTTTGTTTGCGACTTTAATTGCCTGTTGAAAATTACACAACGAAATACATGTATAAGTATTGTTAGTGGTGCCTGCTGAAAATTTGCTATTGAATAAGTTAAAAAGGTCTTCTTGGCACTTTACTGTGTCTGCTCCAAATTACACATGGATGGGGGTTTAGGTGGTGTGTCGGAGGTGAACATGTGGGAAGTTCAGTCAAAGTTAGTCAAAGGAATAGTGAGCAAACACCGGCTCATCCTATCCCCATAGAAATGAGAACAACTTCCATTACTAGACAGCCTACTCCAGTAGGTTTCTTTGCGAGCCACTTCAACTTTGAAATGAGGCTGATAAACAGCAGATGCTAGAGAGGATGGCAAGCGCTGCATCAAGTGGCCTCTTCTCTCTTCCTCCACCTCAACATGACACACAGTTCATTCCTCAGATGTATGAGTGAAGGAAATGAGGGACCGCAATCCGTACCACTGTGCAGGAATCTTTAGTTTATTAGACGGTGCAGGGTAAAAAAGCAGGAGACGAGCTGTGAGCTGGCTCCCAGATAGAGGATGACAGCCGTTTCGCCTAATTAATTAGGCTTCCACAGGTCCATATGTGGAGCTACAACGGCACCCCCTATATAGGAGTGCTCACAGGTGCGTCGCATGCCACATAAAAACATACAAAGGAGAATGTAATGTGCATATAAAACATGGAACACACCATGTCATAATACAAAACAATAAAAACAAGGTTTTTACAAAACGATTATACCAAAAAAGAAGAGAAAAAGGACACCAAAGGAATACATATGCAAAATATGTCACAGCACACACATATGGAGGACCTACAGAAAAACTGACAGATCCACGCGATCATTTAAACCCAATGCCCCCTGAGCTCCATAATTAATGATTAGTTTGGCCTCAACTTGTAGTAAAAGTTGCTGAAGGTTGCCCCCCCTCGATGGGAGGACAACCCTCTGCAGGCCAGCAAAACGGAGGACATCAGGGTTACCATTATGATGCTCGCGGATGTGAGAAATCAGTCTAGGAGAACCTTTACCTGACGTTACCGAATTGTAGTGCTCCCTGAACCTGACGTATAAACATCTGATTGTTTTGCTTATGTAAAATCTGCCACAAGGGCAGAAAATCACATAGACAACAAATTTAGTTTTACAAGAAATAAACTGGAGGACCGAATGTGAGTGCGAACCCACCTGTAGGGATCGGCCAGTGAGATGCAGGTTACAAAATCTGCAGTTGCCACACCGGTAGTTACCCGGCGGGCAGCATCTATCAAGCCACACAGAGGGGCTGGTAAGTCTATTTCTCACTAGTTTATCCCGTAGGTTAACGCAACGTCTGAACGAGATCAAAGGATTAGCCTTCGTCATTTCAACCAAAGTAGGATCTCTTTCCAGAATGTGCCAATGCCTATACAAAGTTCTCCTAATGACATGCTCCAAGGGACCGAACCGAAAGCTAAACACAAATCTATTCAGATCATCAATCTTTCTGTCAGGGCGGCCCGTACGATTAGAACAATGGACACCAGATCTAGCCCTCTCAAAAGCAGAATCAATCAACTCCTCAGGGTAACCCCTTTGCTGAAGCCTTTCCTTTAATTCCATTGACTGCTGGAGAAAAGTCTCCTCAGAACTATTAGCCCTGCGTACCCGCAAAAATTGACTGTACGGTAAAGCTGTCTTAGTATGAAGGGGGTGTGCGCTCTGGAAATGTAAGAGTGAGTTGGATGCCGTCGGTTTCCTAAACAATTGAGTGTGAATATTACCATCCCTGATGGAAACCTCAACGTCCAAAAAATTGAGGGTATCGCCACCAAAAGAGGAAGTGAAAGACATATTCATTGTATTCGAGTTGTTAAGATGTGACACAAAATCAGAGAATAAATCCTCCGTGCCATCCCAAACAATGAATATGTCGTCCACATACCTCAAATAGTGGCGAATATACCTCAAAAAGGGGTTGGTATCGGAAAACACATACTTGCTCTCGAAAGATCCCAAAAATATATATTGGCCATGGCACAAGAGACAGGGGTACCCATAGCGGTACCCTCGCACTGCAAGGTCCAAAAAAGTAAATGCGTTCCTAGAAAGCACAAAATCAAGGGACTCCTCCACAAAATTGCAATAACGAGCATCCTTTCCACTCTGTGCCACCATTTCCTTCACAGCCTGAACCCCCAAACGCTGGGGAAAACGGGTATAAAGGCTCTCCACGTCAATTGATGTTAATTGGAAGCCTTGCTGCCATGTTATACCTTTAAGTAGTGCCAGAAAGTCACCAGTATCCTCAATCTTTCTGTCAGGGCGGCCCGTACGATTAGAACTAAACTAAACTAAATTCGTTGTCTATGTGATTTACTGCCCTTGTGGCAGATTTTACATAGGCAAAACAAACAGATGTTTATATGTCAGGTTCAGGGAGCACTACAATTCGGTAACGTCAGGTAAAGGTTCTCCTAGACTGATTTCTCACATCCGCGAGCATCATAATGGTAACCCTGATGTCTTCCGTTTTGCTGGCCTGCAGAGGGTTGTCCTCCCATCGAGGGGGGCAACCTTCAGCAACTTTTACTACAAGTTGAGGCCAAACTAATCATTAATTATGGAGCTCAGGGGGCATTGGGTTTAAATGATCGCGTGGATCTGTCAGTTTTTCTGTAGGTCCTCCATATGTGTGTGCTGTGACATATTTTGCATATGTATTCCTTCGGTGTCCTTTTTCTCTTCTTTTTTGGTATAATCGTTTTGTAAAAACCTTGTTTTTATTGTTTTGTATTATGGCATGGTGTGTTCCATGTTTTATATGCACATTACATTCTCCTTTGTATGTTTTTATGTGGCATGCAACGCACCTGTGAGCACTCCTATATAGGGGGTGCCGTTGTAGCTCCACATATGGACCTGTGGAAGCCTAATTAATTAGGCGAAACGGCTGTCATCCTCTATCTGGGAGCCAGCTCACAGCTCGTCTCCTGCTTTTTACCCTGCACCGTCTAATAAACTAAAGATTCCTGCACAGCGGTACGGAGTGCGGTCCCTCATTTCCTTCACTCATCCATCGGTACTTGGACTTTTCTTCTGGACGAGCACCCCCGCCCAGGATACGGTAATTCCCAGCCCTCGACGAGCACACATGCGTTATCGCTGAGTGACATACAGTGGTGCAGCACCCTTTCTATCTTGCTTCATTCCTCAGACGTGCCGAACAAATTGCACTTATTTGCGCCCATTTCACAAATCTCCAACTAGCCAACTGATTGTGGGGAACCACATATGGGCAAGTTTGCAGAGCTATTTACACATGCTATTACGTGGGCATCACAGATCCACTCCAAAGATTCCCAGACTGTTGAGAAGGAAAGCATCTGCACAGGTGGCCAAAATCTTTGTGCGTTGGATCCTGGCTTGCACAAAATAGGGTCCCAGCAGGATCCCGACCTTCGTCAACTGACGTTAACCTCCGGGGGTGGGGGTGATGATGAGGAGACTCAGATACCTGAGGCACACGTGTACTGTACTATGATGTCAGGTCAGGAAGAGGAGGAGGGGGACAACATAGAACATCACTTGGTGTGAACCCAGAGTAGCTCAGCAGATGTCAAGGAGGAGGAGGAAGATGAGCAACTTACAGTGGCGATTCTCGCACAACATGTAGGGATGTAACCATGAAAAGCACTACATCCTCAGCCAAAACTCTGGCTGTGGCCAGCAGCAGTTGTGGGTTTGCAGTTCACAGGAAGGGTTGCCTAGCCTGGGCCATTTTTGAGACCACAAAAGATGACTCAACTTCCGTTATCTGCCAATATTGTAAACAACGAGTAAGTAGAGGCAAAAATTCAAATAAATTGACTACTACATGCATGAGCAGGCACATATGCAGCCAACATGCACTACTGTGGGAATCTCACTGTGCTAAAATGCAGACTAACGAGCACACCCAACCACTGGCCACAAAATAAACACTGCTGCTTCTTCCTTCTCCTGCTTCACTGGGAAAACTATTGTAACATAGGTCTCTGATTGCAAAAACTCCTCTTGTGTACACGCTTCAGTAGGGGTGAGTGAGGGTCCATCAGGTTTTCAGAAAGTGATCGAGTCTGGTGTTTTTGAGCCATGTCAGAGACTGAGCACAACACGTTTCTCAATCCAGCATTACATCTCCCACTACACCTCCCTCCCAGTCTACCTCTTGGTCGTGTACACCTTACTCCACCCTCTCTCAGCACAGCAGCCAACCCTTGGTCTATAAATTTTGGTCTCGTAAATGACCTTTCACTCCCACACATGGCAAAGTAAAGTGCTTGAAGTTCACAAATATCAAAACTGTTGACCATGGAAATGCTGTCTTTCTGTCTGGTGGATACAGAGGGTTTCCAATACCTGATGACCATCCTGCAGTACCAATTGCCTAGAAGCTATTACCTCTCCAATAAAGCTGTGTTTGTACTACACCATCTTGTCACAGCCAAGATTACCTTTTCCTTGAAAAACCCTGTGTCTCCCAGGGTGCATTTCGCCACTTACACCTGGATAAGCTAGCATAGTCAGGAAAGTAACATCTCACTTACTGGGCACTGGGTAACTCTGGTGGCTGTGGGGGCAGGCAGGGAAGGCGCTGCTTCCCAAGTCTTGAAATCCCCAAGGCTTTCGGGACAAACTTCTGGATCTACAGCTTCCTCTACCTCATCTAGTACCTCTAGCTGCTCCCTCAACCTCTCCCTTAATGTGACATGCATTCAGAGAGTGCAGAGAGATTCCCCCATCTATGTATAGCTCAGCCAGGGCTCAACGCAATCAGGCAGTGCTGAAATGAATCTGCATCAGAGAACGCAGTCACACAGCTGCAGAGTTGTGGAACGCTATCTGTGCTGAGTTTGATCATTAGTAGTGATGAGCGAGTATGCTTGTCACTACTCGGTACTCGCACGAGTATCACTGTACTCAAGCTACTCAGCGGGTACCGAGTAATTTCGTGATACTCGTGGTCTTCATCCCTGCATGTTGGCGCTCTTTTGAGAGCCAGCCCTCATGCAGGGATTGGCTGGCAGACCACTGCAATGCCACAGCCCTGTTAGTTGTGGAATTGCAGTGATTGGCCGGCCCGCACAGCATGACCGAGCCTTTATACTGGCGGGCGCGCTATGCTCTGCACACAGCCATCCAGACAGTCAGTGCAGGGAGAGTGTTGCTGCTTCAGGGAAAGGTTTGCGGCCCTTTATAGTTATTTCCGTAGCAGGGCTGCAAACAGTGGGACCAGAAGTCCTTCTCAGGACTATTGTAGTTGTATACAGGCAGGCAGGGTATAGCCAGGTCGGAGTACAGGAGAAGAGTCCTTCTCAGCACTATTGTTGCTGTATACAGGCAGGGCAGGCAGGGTATAGCCAGGTCGGAATACAGGCTAGTGACCAGAAGAGTCCTTCTCAGGACTAGTGTTGCTGTATACAGGCAGGCAGGGTATATAGCCATTCCTAGTGGTGACCGTATACCAGCCTTCATCATATCTGGGGCTGGTGTACACAGTCTAAAACAGTCCTGATAGTGTCAGACTTCTCAGTAATTGTTGCTCCTAAAAACCTGTTAGGTTCTTAATGTGTCCGTGCTTGCATTTAAAAACCGCACGTGTGTGGCAGTCGGTGGCAGCGTACAGGTGCACTTGTGTGCGTTTTGCACAAACTAGTATATAACGCACAAGTCTAGTGAATAATACACGTCAGCAGTGTCTGATAGTGTCAAACTTCTCAGTAATTGTCGCTCCTAAAACCTGTTAGGTTCTTAGTGCGTCCGTGCTAGCATTTAAAAACCGCACGTGTGTGGCTGTCGGTGACAGCGTACAGGTGCACTTGTGTGTGTTTTGCACAAACTTGGATATAACGCACATGTCTAGTGAATAATACACGTCAGCAGTGTCTGATAGTGTCAAACTTCTCAGTAATTGTCGCTCCTAAAAACCTGTTAGGTTCTTAGTGCGTCCGTGCTTACATTTAAAAACCGCACGTGTGTGGCAGTTGGTGGCAGCGTACAGGTGCACTTGTGTGCGTTTTGCACAAACTAGGATATAACGCACAAGTCTAGTAAATACACGTTAGCACAGCATTGCAAAATGCAGAAGGGCGTTGGCAACGAACAAGGAAGTGGACGTGATGGTGGTGCAGGCAGAGGCCGAGGTCGTGTGCAAGCTTTAATTTCGCCACAACAAAGGGCCACATCTACTCGCTGGCACGTCCTGTCCCAAATTCTTGGGGACCGCAGCAGTACACCGCTCTTGAATCAAGACCAGTGTCAACAGGTTGTTAGTTGGATAGCGGATAATGCTTCCAGTCAGATTGGCACCACCACAAACACTCTGTCTTCCACACGGTCAAGTGTCAGTAGCCGTGATACTGCACCGCACATTTCAGAACCTGATCCTCCTTCCTACCACCAGGCCGAGTACACGTCCACGGACATTACTGATCCCACACTTGGACACTCGGAAGAGCTGTTCACGTTTCCATTCGCACATTCTGGCCTCTCGCCAGATCCTGTTGAAGTGGGTCATGAGGAGATCGTATGTACAGATGCCCAAATATTTGAGCAGCCACGTTCTCATGAAGTTGGCAATGTGTCTCAACAAGGGGTGGACGATGATGAGACACAATTGTCAGGAAGTCAGGAGGAGGAGCAGAGTGCGGAAGAGGAAGACGACGTGGTGGATGATCCAGTAACTGACCCAACCTGGCAGGAGGATATGCAGAGCGAGGACAGCAGTGCACAGGGGGAGGGAGGCGTAGCATCCCAACAAGCAGTAAGAAGCAGGGTGGTGGCCCCAGGCAGAAGTCAGGCAAGCGTTCCCTGGAACAACAACACGACACAAGGTGCCAATACAAATGTTAGGTCTTCCCAAGTCTGGCAGTTTTTTAAGTTGGCTCCAGATGATTCTAAAAAGGTCATTTGCAACACCTGCCATGCCAGCATCAGCAGGGGTACCAAAACTAGCAGCCTGACCACCACCAGCATGATCAGGTACATGTCAGCCAAGCACCTGACTTTGTGGGATGTACAACAGAGTCGAGGAGCAGTGCTTGCTGATGTCACTGCTACGTCTTCGCTTGTTGTGCATGCGAGCCAATCCCCTGTCCATGATGCCCGCGAACAAGCCTTCTCCGGCCCTGCACCTGCAGTTGCCCACGCAGAAATAACACCATCATCAAACACGTCCTTGTCCCAGCGCAGCGTTCAGTTATCCATTCAACAAACCTTTGAACGCAGGCGTAAATACACTGCCAATGCCCCACATTCCACACTTCTAAATGCTAACATTTCGCGACTGCTTGCGCTGGAAATGTTGCCTTTTAGGCTGGTGGAGACAGAAGCATTCCGCGACCTGATGGCGGCAGCTGTCCCACGTTACTCGGTCCCCAGACGCCACTATTTCTCCCGGTGTGCCGTCCCCGCATTGCATAACCACGTGTCACAAAACATCACATGTGCCCTGAACAACGCTGTTTCAGCCAAAGTCCACCTAACCACAGACACGTGGACAAGTGCTTGTGGGCAAGGACGCTACATCTCATTGACGGCACACTGGGTTAATATTGTGGAAGCTGGGACCCAGTCTGAGCGAGGGACGGAACACGTCCTTCCCACACCAAGGTTTGCAGGCCCTACCTCAGTCAGGGTTTCACCCACACTCTACAGCTCCGGAATGTCATGCTCCTCAGCCTCCTCCTGCACATTCTCATCCACTTTACCCTCCACACCAGTCCCAAGCTGGAAGCACTGCAGCACTGCCTCGGCGAAGCGGCAACAGGCTATGCTGAAGCTAATCTGCATAAGTGACAAACCCCACAATGCAGAAGAGGTGTGGACAGCTCTGAAACAGCAAGCAGATCACTGGCTCACACCTCTGAACCTAAAGCCAGGAAAGGTCGTGTGTGACAATGGCCGGAACCTGGTGGCGGCTTTGAGGCGAGGCCTGCTGACACATGTTCCATGCATGGCCCATGTGCTCAACCTCGTGGTTCAGCAGTTTCTAAAGTCATACCCAGAGCTGTCTGATCTGCTGGTAAAAGTTCGCCGCCTGTCTGCACATTTTTGAAAGTCACCTACTGCTTCAGCCGGCCTTGCCGGCTTTCAGCGTCGTTTGCATCTTCCGGCTCACAGACTGGTGTGTGATGTCCCCACGCGTTGGAATTCAACTCTGCACATGTTGGTCAAGATATGTGAGCAGAAGAGGCCAGTTGTTGACTACCTGCATCACCTAAGCCGTCGGGAAATGGGTCAAACTCCACACATAACACCTGAGGAGTGGAGATGGATGTCCGACCTATGTACCATCTTCCAAAACTTTGAGGACTCCACCAAGATGGTGAGCGGCGATGATGCCATTATTAGCGTCACCACACCGCTTCTCTGCCTTCTAAAATGGTCTCTGCTCAAAAACAAACATGATGCATTGCAGGCGGAGCGCGATGAGTTGGAGCAAGAAACAGTAGTGGGTGTGGGTGATAACACACAGCCCAGCCTCGTCTCATCACAACGTGCAGTGGAGGACTATGACGAGGAGGAGGATGAAGACATGGAACAACTCTCCGGCCAAATTGAGGATATGACATGCACACCAGTCATATCCTTGGTTCAGCGTGGCTGGCCAGAGGACAGAGTAGATGAAGAGGAGGAGGAGGAGGAGGACAGCATGTTCAGTCATCGTGCTGGTCAGGATACTGAAGTGATGGCTGTTAAGAGTCTGGCGCACATGGCTGACTTTATGGTAAGCTGCCTGTCTCGTGACCCTCGCGTTAAGAACATCTGGGCCGACAATCATTACTGGTTGGTAACACTGTTAGACCCACGCTACAAGGAGAACTTTATGTCTCTTATTCCTGAGGCGGAGAGGTCAGCCAAAATGCAGCAGTTCCGGAAGGCCATAGTCACGGAAGTAGGCAAAGCATTCTCCTCACAAAACGCTAGCAGGATAGGTCAGGAATCAGTGGACAACCAAGGCGTACAGCCGAGAGGGGCACAAGTCCAATCTGCCAAAGGTAGGGGAACAGTCTTTAAGATGTGGGACAGTTTTCTCAGCCCCTCACGTACCACAGCCCCTGAGGTGCGGGGTAGTGCCACAAGAAACCCTAAGTTTGCCCAGATGCTCAAGGAGTACCTTGCAGATCGAACAACTGTACTCCGACATTCCTCTATGCCCTACAATTATTGGGTATCCAAGCTGGACACGTGGCATGAATTGGCTCTCTACGCCTTGGAAGTCCTGACCTGCCCTGCCGCTAGCGTTTTGTCAGAGCGTGTTTTTAGTGCAGCAGGTGGAATCATTACAGATAAACGCACCCGCCTGTCAACTGAAAATGCTGACAGGCTGACTCTGATCAAGATGAACAAGGGTTGGATTGGGCCAGACTTCACCACACAACCAGCAAATGAGAGCGGAATTTAAATTTTGTAACGGGAATTTGCCATGTACCTCCACTCACCCATGGGTACACACTTCTGGACTTTGGATAATTGCTGGACTGCTCCTCCTTCTCCTCATGCGTCACCATGATGACCGTTACAATAGTTAGGCCGTTGTTTCAGGTATACCCTCAGTGGTAAATTTTTTCGCCTATTCTTTCAGAATGGACATTACAATGACAGGAGACCCGCTCCTTTGCAATGGGAACAATGTTTTAAAGCCCTCATGCACGTCTCTATCCAGGGACAAAATGGAGCCTCCCAATTTTTGGCTGCCCTGCCAAAGGGCTATACTACAATAGACCCACTTCCTTACAATGGGCACTTCAGGTTTACAGGCCCTCATGCACGTCTCTATCCAGGGACAATGTGGAGCCTCCCAATTTTTGGCTGCCCTGCCAAAGGGCTATACTACAATAGACCCACTTCCTTACAATGGGCACTTCAGGTTTACAGGCCCTCATGCACGTCTCTATCCAGGGACAATGTGGAGCCTCCCAATTTTTGGCTGCCCTGCCAAAGGGCTATACTACAATAGACCCACTTCCTTACAATGGGCACTTCAGGTTTACAGGCCATCATGCACGTTTCTATCCAGGGACAATGTGGCGCCTCCCAATTTTTGGCTGCCCTGCCAAAGGGCTATACTACAATAGACCCACTTTCTTACAATGGCACTTCAGGTTTACAGGCCATCATGCACGTCTGTATGCAGGGGCATTGGTGAACCTCACAATTTTGGACTGCCCTGGCAAAGGAAAATACTACAAAGACTCACTTCCTCAAAATGGGCACATTAGACTCAAGAGGCCTTCATGTACGTCTCTTCTCAGGGACATCGGAGTGCCACACAATATTTTCACGTAAAATATTTCATGTAATCTCAAAAAGTAATATACACCAACTCTATCTCATCTATCTATCTGGGGACCTTTTTATACTTCTGGATATGATCCATATCTATTTTATTATGGAAATCTGAATAAAAATCAAGTTTTACTATACATCTTGGACACGTGTGCTGGATTCTTTCCTCTATCTCACTATTGGGTATGTGCCCTTAACATTTCTGCCATGAAAATTCATTTTGGTGTCATTTTGGAAGGTTTTCTGGCGAGTCCGTAAAAATGGAGTAAAACTCGGATAAAATTGTTCACAGCTGTGACTTTTGAGTGATAAATGCTTCAGGGGGTCTTCCCCATGCTGTTGCCATGTCATTTGAGCACTCTTCTGAGACTTTTGTGACATTTTTAGGGTTTCTACATGCTGCCGGGGGGTCATTTCATAAAAATACTCGGGTCTCCCATAGGATAACATTGGGCTCGGTGCTTGGGCCGAGTACACGAGTATCTTGGGATGCTCGGCCCGAGCTTCGAGCAGCCCTAGCTTTTTAGTACTCGCTCATCACTAATCATTAGCTGTCTCCACTGAACCTGGAGCCAGGGAAGACTGTGTGCGACAATGGTGCAAACCTGTTAGCGGCCCTAACACAAGGCAACATTCCACATGGGCCTTGCATGGCTCACATCCTAAACCTGGTTGTACAGAAATTTCTAGCCAACTATCCCAGGCTGGATGCGCTGCTGCACAAGACACAGTCAGTGTATACTCACTTCCAACATTCACATCCCGCGGCTAATCGACTTGCAAGCCTACAAAGGACTTTTGGCCCACCGGTTAACCGATTGATATGCATTGTGCTGACTTAGTGGAATTCCACTCTGCACATGTTGCAGCGACTATGGCAGCAGCTTCAAGCCCTATTGCACCATACCATGATGCATTAACTTGAACAACGCTATATGGATGTTGGTCAAATTATGATTGTGGAGTCGGCACAAATAAAGAGCCTCTGCACCCTTCTGCTATCATCAGCATCACTGATCTGCTTCATCTACATGTAGGAGCACACTTTGAATACTCTGAGAGGAGAGGGGATCACAGATGAAGAGTAGGAAGCAGAGGAGTATGAGGAAGGGATACCATTTCTTCTAGGGTCTGGACAGTCGTCACATAAGCAGGTGTCTCGGGAAGGTAGAATCCATTGATCGACACAGGCTCATGGTAACAAATTAGTAGTGAAGGTGCAGGAGCCAAGGAACAAATTGAGGAGTAAGAGTTGATGGGCGCAGAAGACTCTGGAGACAAAGAAAATATTGATCCCGTCTCTTTTGTCCATAGTTGCTGGGGGGACAGAGGAGGAAAACTTGAGCCTTACACTGCCACCAAAACAACATGGACTTGGACCGCATGGAAGCGTCTGGCACATGAGCACCTTCTTGCTTCTCTGTTTGCAACATGATATTCGTATTGTTACTATCAGAAATAGTGCTGACTACTGGGTTGCCACTCTGTTAGATCCACGGTAGAAGAGTCAATTTAGAAAGATGCTTCCACCCCTAGAAAGGGACATGTGGATGCTGGAGTATCAAAACAAGCTTTTAGACCATCTTAATGTCACAATTCTCTGCGCAGAGTATTTCACAGACCTGGAGATGCTCTGCGGCGCTTACAGATCTGACAGTATGTCCATTCCTTGTGCAGAGCATCTTGCCTTTGGAGAGGCTCTGCAGCACTTACAGATCTGACAGTGTGTCTTTTCCTTTGTGCAGAGCATCTTGCCCTTGGAGATGCTCTGCGGCGCCATCCTTGTTAATGTACTAGCAGCTTGGTTACTATACTGGAGTACAGGTTGGTTCTGGGAGGTGCTGGTTACTCAGCTGTTCCATCTTCCGGGTAATTACTCAGACTTCTTTACTGAACATGCTCCCCCACAACTCTGCTAGTTGCATTCTCTGGCTCTGCTGTGTTGCCATAGTTTGTGTGTCTGCTAGTATTCTGATCTTTGAATTCTGACCCTGCACCCCTGTTATTGGACTTCTCTCTGCCTGCTCCCTATTCCTGTCGTGGATTCCGGTCTTGGACCCTGGACCGTT
>NC_134358.1:360604268-360709268 GCF_048569485.1 Anomaloglossus baeobatrachus | reverse complement strand
CGGGACTCTGCTTCACGGCGGGCACTCCGTAGGGATACGCCCCCTTCACAGTTGGTAAAACACTCCCGTCCCTCCTCGGGTGCTGCCCCGTCTTCAGCCCTGGCAGAGAGTAAACCCCAGACTAAGGTCAGCCGGAGTCCCGGTTCCCCAAAGTCAGACACCCAAAACAGGGACACCTCTGCTGTTATGTGCTGGCGGTGCCATCAGCTCGGGCATGTGATGGCACAGTGCCCACTCACATCAGAACCCATGGACTGCCGGTACGCTTGCCGGGTATCAATGTATGCCCATACTGTTTGTACCGTAAGCACTGTTACTATGGGGGAGGAGCCCCATCTCTGCAAAGTACGTGTTAATGGCTATACAGCAGAGGCTTTGTTGGACTCAAGAAGTGTAGTGACTCTTGTACATACCTCCTTGGTCTCCGGGGAAAACCCTACGGGACATAAAGTAGGGGTACTTTGTATTCATGGAGACCTACGTGAATACCCTATGGAAAGGGTCACCATTGCTACCTCGTGTGGAGAGGTTCAACATGAAGTGGGGGTGATGAAAAGACTTCCATATGCTGTTATTTTGGGAAGAGACTTGCCCCTGTTCTGGACATTATGTGGGAGGCGACCTAGCCCTCCGAGGTGTATGATTGAACCAGGCCCTGAGCCGGACGATCCCGACTCAGGGATACCTGCCGTAGGGGTCACCAGTATAGGGACAGAGTGTAACCCTGCCAGGTTCCCCCTAGAGGTAATGGCAGGAGAGGTTGAGCCACCCGAGGCAATCCCGGAGTTGAACGTGTCTCCAGATAATTTTGGAACAGCACAGCTCCGGGACCCCACATTGGCTCCTGGACGTGGAAATGTACAGGCAATTGATGGGGTACCCCAGCGGCCTGGTGCCAGGCTGGAAACTCCCTACATGGCTCTAAAGCGAGAGTTGCTCTATCGGGTTAATACAATCCAGGGGGAAATAGTGGAACAGTTGGTGGTCCCTCAGCCGTACCGCCGTCAGACCTTGGAATTGGCTCATAACCACCTAATGAGTCGGCACCTAGGTGAAGAGAAAACGCGTGAACGCATGTTTCAGCGGTTTTACTGGCCAGGGGTCGGCGCAGAAATTAAGAGGTTCTGTGAGTCCTGCCCAGTTTGTCAGTTGACCGCACCAACGCACCGTTTCCGTAGTCCTCTGATACCTTTACCCATTATAGAGGTGCCTTTTGAGCGGATTGCTATGGATCTGATCGGACCCATTGTAAAATCAGCCCGTGGTCACCAGCACATCCTGGTAGTGATGGATTACGCGACACGTTATCCGGAGGCCATTCCACTACGTCACACCTCGGCGAGGCTTATTGCTCGGGAGTTGTTTGCTATGTTCTGTCGCGTGGGATTACCCAAAGAAATCCTGACCGATCAGGGCACTCCCTTTATGTCTAAAATTACAAAGGAACTGTGCAAACTCCTCCAGATCAAGCAGCTACGCACGTCAGTGTACCATCCCCAGACTGATGGTCTAGTGGAACGTTTTAATAAAACTCTGAAGGCTATGTTGAAAAAGGTGGTCTCCAAAGAGGGGAAAGATTGGGACATGTTATTGCCCTATTTAATGTTCGCTATCTGCGAGGTCCCACAATCTTCCACCGGGTTCTCGCCATTTGAGTTACTGTATGGCAGACATCCGCGGGGACTGCTGGATATAGTTAAGGAAACTTGGGAACAGGAGCCCACCCCTCACAAAAGCACAGTGGAATACGTTATGGGTATGCAGGATCGTATCACGGCAATAATGCCCATTGTTAAAGAGCATTTGCTGGATGCTCAGGCAGCCCAAAGTACTCAGTATAATAGAAAGGCCTCCCTCAGGTCTTTTAAACCGGGAGATCGTGTCTTAGTCCTAATACCTACTGCAGAAAGTAAGTTCTTAGCCAAATGGCAAGGTCCCTATGAGATCCGGGAGAAAGTGGGGGAAGTAAACTATAAGGTGTATCAGCCAGGTAGAAGAAAACCAGAGCAAATCTACCATGTAAACCTGCTGAAGGCATGGAAAGACAGGGAATGTATGGTGGCTGACGTAACGTTGGACCTAACCTTTTCAGGTGCCTTGACAACAACCAAGGAGGAGTCCCCTGATGATGAATTGGGAGTGAGGATAGGGGATTCTCTCTCAAAACAGCAGAGACGGGAGTCTCGGAGGTTAGTGCAGCGGAATACGGATGTGTTCTCAAGCCTACCCAGCCGAACAACCGTAATCCACCATGATATTGTCACCGAGCCTCAAGTAAGGGTACGCATAAGGCCATACCGGGTACCAAAGGCTCGTAGGCAAGCCATTGCGGAGGAGGTAAAAAAGATGCTCCAACTAGGGGTCATTGAAAAATCCACGAGCGAATGGGCCAGTCCCATTGTGCTGATCCCGAAACCAGACGGTTCTTTAAGATTCTGTAATGACTTCCGAAAGTTAAATGAGGTTTCGAAATTTGATATGTATCCCATGCCCAGGATCGACGAGCTGATAGAGAGACTGGGACGGGCCCAGTACTTCACGACTCTCGATCTCACTAAAGGTTACTGGCAGGTGCCGCTAACAGAGGCGGCAAAAGAAAAGACCGCTTTTGTCACGCCAGGGGGGCTCTATCACTATGTCGTCTTGCCATTTGGTTTACATGGGGCTCCGGCCACGTTTCAGAGATTAATGGACATAGTGTTAGAACCCCATCAACCATATGCCTCCGCATATTTGGATGACATCATCATCTATAGCAGTGACTGGAGCACCCACTTATCTCAAGTACAAGCGGTAGTGGATTCGCTCAGAGCTGCTGGTCTGACGGCGAATCCAAGCAAATGTGCTATGGGTCTCAAAGAAGTCCGTTACTTGGGGTATGTGATAGGCCAAGGGGTTATCAAGCAACAAGTAAACAAAATCGAAGCCATTCAAAACTGGCCTCGTCCCCTTACCACAAAACAGGTAAGAGCCTTTCTGGGTATAATGGGGTATTACCGACGATTCATACACAATTTTGCTGGAAGGTCGGTTATGGTCCACTGGAATACACAAGCAGAGGAAGCCTTTCAGGCGCTAAAGGTTGTCCTATGTGGTCAGCCTGTCCTTGTCAACCCTGACTTTCAAAAGGAGTTTATAGTACAGGTAGATGCCTCTGAGGTGGGTCTGGGTGCAGTTCTGTCCCAGGAGGTAGATGGGGAAGAGCACCCGATCACCTATTTGAGTAGAAAACTCACCCCGGCAGAGAAGAACTATAGCATAGTGGAGAAGGAGTGCCTGGCCATAAAATGGGCTCTGGAATCCCTACGCTACTACCTGCTGGGGCGACACTTTCGCCTGGTGACAGACCACTCCCTTTTGGTCTGGATGAGGAATGCTAAGGAGAGAAATGCTAGAGTCACCAGGTGGTTTCTCTCCTTGCAGAACTTTCACTTTTCTGTGGAACACCGGGCTGGTAGGTTGCAAGGCAATGCGGATGCCCTGTCCAGAGGTCCCTGTATGTTGGCAAAAGTTCAACCCCGCCCATTTGAACTGAGGGGGGGGATATGTGAGGCAGTGACAGGGGTAATATTTGAAGACCGCTATGTGTCCCCCAGAATGTGTCTGGAAACCCTCTGAGTTTGCTAGAGCTATTACTGGGAGTATAGCACAAAGAGTAACAGGGAGACAGATCCCTCCTCCCAGTCCAGGTTTTGTAGCAATCCTCATGTCCGGCATTTTCGTTTAAAATCATACAGAGCACAGCAGGGTGTGTCTCAGTTGAGAGCCGGGCTTGGTGAAGCTAACACATGCCGTGTGAGCTGGGCTGGCTCTGTGTGGAGTGAACACAGGCCAAGAGTGTGAGCCTAGGAGAACCTTACACAGATCCCTGCGGTTAACGGGGTCCTAAGGTAACAAGACTTTTTGATGCAAAGAATTTGTCTATATGCACCGGCTGTGATCCGGAAGAGACTTTGACAGTGGGAAATTGGATCTATTTATGCTGCAACAATAAATAGACTGTTGGTGTGAACACGCTGCTGCCTCACTGCCTCACGTTTTTGCCCAAGCAACGCTGCTACCTCACTATATATATATATATATATATATATATATATATATATTTATATATAATGTGGCACCCCAGGGTTCAGTTGCCACAAATATACCTGTACCTGGGCAGGGAACGATCTCCACATCAGGTAATCCCACATACAATATTTCCACTCCAATCCTGGAGGGGGAGCTCTACAAGTCGAGTTCAGGTGAGGTCCCCTTTAAAGCCAGGTTTGGAGGCCGAGTCAGAGAGACAGTTGACAGTTGGAAAAAAGGAAACTGTGCGAGCAGAGAGTGAGGGGAGACATCAAAATGGAGAGGGCAGGAGAGGTGCTTAGCCTGCACAAGTAACTGTGTGACCGCCTGAGGGATCAAGAGTGAGACAAAAGAGGAGTGACAGGGGAGGTGGAGCCAGACCGGTTCATCCCCAAGGAACAGCGCTGATTATAGGACACCGGCGTCCGAGATTGTGAGGGATCTAATCTGCCCAGCAATAAAGACCGGGGGCCAGGGAGACTGCAGATCTCCTGGCCGCAGCAGCACCTGAAGGCAAAGCCGCTACACAGAGCTTAGGGATCGCAGTGAGTACAGCAGTTCCCCTTAGAGAAGCTCCCGCCGCCTGCCATACAGGTGAAGACAGTGAGAGAGGGACAAGGTATAGCTACAGGCAGCCTAGTACCAAGGAGAAACATAGCGCAGCAGGGAGGCCACACAACTGACCTGGTGCAGAGATCCTGAACTGTTCCCAGATCACCAAAACCTGTAACATCAGAAACTGAACCCCTTTTTAACACCTGCAAGTAAAATCTGGTCAGAGTTAATGAATTGGTGTGATACACTTTATTTCTTCATCTGAGGAGCCATAGGCTGTTGCACTAAAGTGACAATTGAAAAGGCTGTGAAGAAAAACCGCCATATCTGTGTACTACTAAAACTGCCCTGGGGACCCCGCTTCACCTACGGGAAGCGTAAACAACTGGCTGCCTAACCATCACCCCAGAGGTCTGACCTACAGCCCCAGTAACCATACTGGAACCGTAGGTGGCGTCACGAAATACTTTTATTTGTTTATTTATTTATTTTTTCTTTATTTTTTTTTTTTATTTATTTTTTTTATTATTTTTATTATTTATTGACTTTCAGCGACCACCAGGGCCACGGAACCGGGCACAGGCCCCCGTGACATAATCCCATTAACCAACACCCGGAACCGAGTACCCCACGGCCCTGGGGCGGGTCAGCTTTTGGCGTCACGAACAGGATCTGGACAAGGCCCAGTAACCCTGGGTAACGTGTGCCTTGAAAACTGTTTAATAATAACTGAACTTTGCCGCTATTTTGAGCATTTGAAAAACTAACTGCGCTACAGTGAGGATAAGAGAAACCAAGGAAAAAAATTGTGAAAACATACCCTGCTGTAACTAAATAAAAGCATAGTGCATATAAACATAGGGTACTTAGTAAACACTGTTTTTGATCAAAAAAAGCATAAAGCTATCCCACCAAACGTCAAGGTGTACCCAGTTGGGATAGTACCTACACTCTCTAATATTAAAACCTTACCATGGGTCTAAAATAGGCCTCAATGTGGTCAAGGGCTGAGAGCGACCGGGTCCCAACAGGACACACACAGTCAGGGGGATTCACAGAATGAAATGTCCAGCTCGCTGAGAAGGGGGCCACTCCCTGTTTGTACTGAATACAAAAAAACTACATAAAAACAAAAAAGTGAGCCGGAGTATGAGATGTAGTTTTTTTGTATTCAGTAGCTGGGGAAGGAATGAAGGAAGCTGGGGTTATTAGAGATAGTTGTAGCCCCTGGTCAGCCCCACTTGTCCTGGTAAGAAAGAAAGATGGCACAATGAGGATGTGCGTTGACTAAAGACAGATAAACCGCATAACACACAAGGATGCTTAGCCGTTGCCCTGCATTGAGGAATCACTTGCTGCACTGAAAGCTGCTAATTTCTTTTCCACCTTAGATCTTACCAGTGAGTATTGGCAGGTTTCCATGGCAGAAGAAGATCGAGAGAAGACCGCATTCACAACGCCAATGGGTCTGTGTGAGTTCAACAGCATGCCGTTTGGACTCTGCAATGCACCCGGCACGTTCCAAAGGCTGATGGAGTGTTGCCTGGGGCACCGAAACTTCGAGACTGTACTGATATATCTTGATGACGTCATCGTGTATTCCAAGACGTATGAGGAACATCTGGAGCACCTGGCCGAGGTGTTTGAAGCATTGTCAAAGTTTGGTATGAAACTAAAGCCTTCAAAATGCCATTTGCTGAAGTCGAAGGTTCAGTATCTTGGGCATGTGGTCAGTGCGGATGGTGTGGCACCAGACCCTGAAAAGGTCACTGCTATCAGAGACTGGCCAAAGCCAACAACTGTCAAAGAGGTGCGTCAGTTCTTGGGGCTGGTAGGATACTACAGGAGGTTCATAAAGGACTTCACGAAAATAGTGGCGCCTTTGCAAGATCTCCTGGTAGGCCAGACCAAAAAGGGCAAGACTTCCGGCCCTCCGTTTGAATGGGGTGAGAAAGAAGAAGACTCCTTCAAGCACATGAAGTGGGCCCTGACCGGTGAGGAAATCCTGGCCTACCCTGATTATAATCTGCCATTCGTGCTGTACACAGATGCCAGTAATGTGGGATTGGGAGCTGTGCTGTCGCAGGTGCAGAATGGCAAAGAACGTGTAATTGCCTTTGCAAGCAGGAAGCTCCGTCCTACTGAGAGAAACCCAGAAAACTACAGTTCATTCAAGCTGGAATTCCTGGCCTTAGTCTGGGCCGTCCCTGAACGGTTCAAGCACTACCTGGCGGCTGCGAAGATTACCATATTTACGGATAACAACCCGCTTACTCACTTGGACTCCGCAAAGCTAGGTGTACTAGAGCAGCGATGGATGGCCCGTTTGTCAAAATATGACTTCACCATCAAATATCGGGCAGGCCGCAAAAACGCTAACGCTGATGCATTGTTGAGAATGCCCCATTTACCAGATGCAGGAGAAGACTCGGATGAGCTAGAAGAGATAGAGCTGCCGACTTTTCACCGCAACAGTGCATCCCAGTGTAACCAAGGTGTTAAAGGCAAACGCCAAGAGGCCACGCTGAACCCGTTACCTTACCACGGGTGGGAGGAAACGCAAGACAGCGATCCGGCTGTTCGCCTAGTTAAAGAGCTAATAATCCAACCAGACTCAAGTCTTAGCCCAGATGCCCCACCGGAAGCGCAGCACCTGTGGAAGGAAAAGAGCAGATTGTTCATCTACAGGGGTAGGCTATGCAGACATTACATCAACCCCCGAACCTATGAGAGGGTGTGGCAAATAGTGGTTCCGAAGAGAGATGTTCAGATGGTGCTGGAGGCGTACCATGACGGAGCAGGACACTTCGGGTGGAAGAAACTTGAGGTACTGTTACGCAACAGATTATATTGGGTTGGCATGAGAGCTACCATTGAGAACTGGTGCCGAAACTGTGGCCCATGCAACCGGAGAAGAAAGGATCGTGACAGTCAAAGAGCTCCACTACAACCAATTGTCACCAAGCAGCCGCTGGAACTTGTAGCCTTGGACCATGTGAAATTGACACCCAGTAGATCCGGTTATACATATGCCCTCACTATGGTGGACCACTATTCCCGGTTTCTGGTGGTAGTACCTGTAAAGGACTTGACAGCAAGAACCGCAGCGAGAACCTTTCAAGCCTACTTCTGCAGACCATATGGCTACCTGTTACAGGTGTTGACGGATCAAGGTTCTGCGTTCGAAGCTGAAGTCTTCCAGGAGTTTTGCAACCTGTATGGATGTAAGAAAATCTGAACCACACCGAATCACCCACAGACAAACGGCATGTGTGAGAAAATGAACCAGGTTGTTATAGACCTGTTAAAAACCTTGCCCTTGGAAGAAAGAAGCATGTGGCCAGAGAAGTTGCCTGATTTAGTGGACATGTACAACAACATCCCTGTGAGTTCCACCAATTGCACGCCAGCATACTTGATGAGAGCAAGACCCGGGAAGTTACCAGTTGACTTAGAAATGGGAATTGTTGTTCCTGAAACCAGTTCACCTGAAGCTGATTGGGACACTAAGCGCCAAGAGCAGTACAAAAAGGTACAGGAGTGCGTAGAAAGAAGCCTAGACCAAATTAGAGAAAGGCAAGAGAAAGATTATAACAAGAGTGCACCAGCTGCTCCTTTAATACCTGGAGAGATGGTTCTAAAAAGAAAAAGAAAGACCCATAAGCTTGATGACCAGTGGGAAGCAGAGCCATTCACAGTATTGCTCTCTAAATTTGACAACAAGAAAATCTGCTTAATCAGCAAGGATAAGGGAAAAACGTCAGCGGCAGTTTCTAGAGACCACCTTAAAAAATGTCCTGAACAGTTGAAGCAAAAAGAAGTAATCCCCTGTATACCTCAACCTAAAGAGGAAAAGAAAGAGAAGATGATAAGAACAGTACTTGGTGATTTTCCTGAAAGTTGGCCTCAGTACAATGGAGCCATAATTATACCATTATTGACTGGCGCTCAACCAGTAGAAGGACTGGAAGAACCGGTCAACATTTCAGAAGAACTATCTGTCGCAGTAGAACCAGAGAACCCTGCTATTGGGGATCCTGCCAGTCCTATGCTAAGACTAAGACAACATTCACGCATACCAATATTGCGTAGATCCTCATGCAGACTAGTAGATAGTGCACGCATAGCACCAGCACTAGGTACCAGTGCACTGCACCGATGAGTTGTGACACAGGCATTACGTAGGTCTAGCCGTAGCAACTTTGGTCAGCCCCCGTCCCATTATATAGAAGAATATTAAATACAAAGTGTAGTAGTTAGTAAAATGTAAAAATATTTTATTTATTTGTTTATTGCAACTAAGTAAATCCATAACCGTCAAGCCTGCAGGACTTTTTGCATGAACTTTTGCATCTTCTTGAACTTTTATGGACCAATGGACCACAGAACTGGTAGTGGTCAAAAAGTTTCTTATATTTACCATACTCACATTTTGCAGCGGAAGGACTGCATTTTTCTGTTTTATTGGTTTTTGTAATTTTTATTTTTTTAAGACTTTGTACTACTCTTTATTGTTGCTAATGTTTTACAAGTTTGTGTTTCCAGTCCAGGAGTACTGAATTTAACTAAGGGGGAATGTGGAACCCCAGGGTTCAGTTGCCACAAATATACCTGTACCTGGGCAGGGAATGATCTCCACATCAGATAATCCCACGTACAACATTTCCACTCCAAGCCTGGAGGGGGAGCTCTACAAGTCGAGTTCAGGTGAGGTCCCCTTTAAAGCCAGGTTTGGAGGCCGAGTCAGAGAGACAGTTGACAGTTGGAAAAAAGGAGACTGTGCGAGCAGAGAGTGAGGGGAGACATCAAAATGGAAAGGGCAGTGCTTAGCCCGCACAAGTAACTGTGTGACCGCCTAAGGGATCAAGAGTGAGGCAAAATAGGAGTGACCGGGGAGGTGGAGCCAGACCGGTTCATCCCCAAGGAACAGCGCTGATTATCGGACACCGGCGTCCGAGATTGTGAGGGATCTAATCTGGCCGCAGCAGTACCTGAAGGCAAAGCCGCTACACAGAGCTTAGGGATCGCAGTGAGTACAGCAGTGCCCCTTAGAGAAGCTCCCGCCGCCTGCCATACAGGTGAAGACAGTGAGAGAGGGACAAGGTATAGCTACAGGCAGCCTAGTACCAAGGAGAAACATAGCGCAGCAGGGAGGCCACACAACTGACCTGGTGCAGAGATCCTGAACTGTTCCCAGATCACCAAAACCTGTAACATCGGAAACTGAACCCCTTTTTAACACCTGCTAGTAAAATCTGGTCAGAGTTAATGAATTGGTGTGATGCACTTTATTTCTTCATCTGAGGAGCCATAGGCTGCTGCACTAAAGTGACAGTTGAAAAGGCTGTGAAGAAAAACCGCCATATCTGTGTACTACTAAAACTGCCCTGGGGACCCCGCTTCACCTACGGGAAGCGTAAACAACTGGCTGCCTAACCATCACCCCAGAGGTCTGACCTGCAGCCCCAGTAACCATACTGGAACCGTAGGTGGCGTCACGAAATACTTTTATTTATTTATTTATTTTTTCTTTATTATTTTTTTTTTATTATTTTTATTATTTATTGACTTTCAGCGACCACCAGGTCCACGGAACCGGGCACAGGCCCCCGTGACATAATCCCATTAACCAACACCCGGAACCGAGTACCCCACGGCCCTGGGGCGGGTCATATATATATATATACACATATATATATATACACACACACTCCAGATTGGAGGATCACACATATAATGATGGGGAACATACATATTTCATGATGGGGGCCATATATACCTGGAAGGTACCCAGAATGGAGGATATGAGGACAGAATTTGGGGATATTATTACCTCAGTAACACTGTCAGCAGTAAAATAGCAGTGTGTCATGACCACATTCTTTTACTTTAATTTTATTTTTTTTCTATTTTTTCCTCCTCTAAAACAAGGGTGCGTCTTATAGTCCGAAATATACGGTAATGGGTGTATGCTGGCATGTTTGAAGGAGGAGGGAAAGACACCAGAGGAGAGAGAGAGATTGAATATTTTAGTTAGGTGAGTGATGACAGCTGGGGTGACAGATTTAAGGAGATGTGAGGGAATAGGGTCACTGGTGCAGGTAGTAGGGCGAGAAGATGAGAGGAGCCTGGTGACTTCTTCTTCGGTGACTGGATGAAAGAGTGAAAGTGAGCTGGATGAAGTGTAGGAGGGCAGACAATGTGTGGTGTTATGAGGCTGGGAGGAAATTTCCTGGCGTATATGGTCAATTTTTTTCTTTAAAATAATAATCAGATACCCGACATCACCAACCCAGTCAGTAATAAAAAAAAATAAATGACAAACACATTTTTATTTGAAAAATCACTGCCCGAAACATTCCCTCTTTCACCAATTTATTAGAAAGAAAAACAAATCCAGGTCTGCTGTAATCCAAGGGGTTCCCATGACGATCCATACCATAGTCACTGTCCCAGTCAATGAAGAACAGAATGTTCCCAATTGGCTGGAAGAGCAATGCAGTGACCTGAGCTAACATCAATAGGTCAGCCCAGGTCACTGCAGGGAATGACAAATGCTGCTGTCAGGAGCGAGGTACATTACCTGCGGTGATGATCTCCTGCACTGCTGATAGCAGAGCTGTCACTGACTTCAATGACCGCTGCCTTCACAGCCAAGTATCGCGGGAGCCTGTGACGTCACCGCTAGTCACAGTCTCGGGGGTAATGTGTGCGGAGTGCGAGGTGGGTGGAGCCCAGCGGGGTAATGTGTGCGGAGTGCGAGGTGGGTGGAGCCAAGCGGGGCCATGTGTGTGGAGTGCGAGGTGGGTGGAGCCTAGCGGGGTAATGTGTGCAGAGTGCCAGGTGGGTGGAGCCAAGTGCGGTAATGTGTGCAAAGTGCGAGGTGGGTGGAGCCAAGCGGGGCCATGTGTGCGGAGTGCGAGGTGGATGGAGCCAAGCGGGGTAATGTGTGCGGAGTGCGAGGTGGGTGGAGCTAAGCGGGGTAATGTGTGTGTAGTGCAAAGTGGGTGGAGTCTAGTGGGGCCATGTGGCACAGAGCACGTCAGTGCTGGGGACTGCATGGCTGGGGACAGATGAGTGTGAGAGTGTGTGTGTGTGTACATGCCGAGTGCAGGAGGGGGCAAAGCCCAGCGGGGAAGTGTCGGCTCCCTGCACACATAACTAGGGTAAATATCGGGTTAACAAGGAAAGCGCTTTGCTTGGATACCTGATATTCATCTTGGTTACCAGCTTACCGTAGGCTGCCAGCGATGGCTCCCTGCACACTGTAGCTGTAAAAAGCTCTGCTTTTGGTGATCGAACCGTTCTCGAACGTAACTCGAACTGTCGAGCTTTTAGCAAAAAGCTCGAGTTTGAGTTCGATCTCGAGCACCCCCAAAATCACTCAAACATGAAATTGGCGAACCTCGAACATCGCTCAACTCTAATCATATACACCAATGCAAACTCCACGTATAAAAATGCATAGTCTTTGGTTACAGATTATTTAATTTTAATACCTAAAAACCCTTTTGCCTATTTAAATAGTTATATACCATAACTGCCCATATATCCATATATAATGAACTTTTATATCCATAACTAATAAATGGCTCTTAGATTTTTTCCTCCTTTCCACATTCTAATTCTAAACACTATTAATACTACTGTATCTTATTTCTAGATATATGAATGCATTCTCAATGTCCGCTTATATTTTATTTATAATTTCTTTTACCTTTTTTTTTATTTTATTTCATTTAGAGGCCTGTTCTATGGTCAATTTTAAACCCTCCAGGGATAGTGTCGAAAATTTTAATATCCCAAATTATTCAATATTTATCAGAATCTGTTAGATACATGAAGGAGTTTGTTCGATTATGGTCAATTTCAAATTCTCTGGATTTTTTGAATGTTTTAAAGTGAAATGATTTAAAACACTATTGTTCATAACTCCATTCCAGATATTCTCTCAAATCTTTTTTTCACACAATATTTTTTCATATATTAACCCCGTTTTTTTTATTTTACTGGGGGCAATATAATTTTTCAAATTCCAACTCCTCCTAAAAGTTATATATTTTTTTTTTTTTTTGGCAATACAGTTGACAATATTGGATCATTTTTTTGTATAAACCAATAGTTATTTAAAATATTCTTACTGATCTATGGAATCAAGCGTAAGTAATCACAACACTAGACTTATATTTGGTTCCTTCATGTACATCTCCTTTGCACCTATTTATCCTATTGGCTTTTATTTTTTTCAGACAATCGTCTTATTGTAGTTTGCTCATTTTTTTATAAGCATCCCTCAGGATTCCCTTTGGATATTCTTTATCTGTAAATCTCTTCTCTAATATCCCTGCTGCGGTCTGAAAAAAATTTCTTTGGTGTAATTTTTATAAATTTGCCAATACTGGCTGTATGGAATATGTTTTAGCTACTGTGGCAAGTGAGCACTAGTATATTTTAGGTAGCTATAAACATCTACCTTCTTTAGAAAAGTAGAAGCTGAAATGCCACCCTTCGAATCTCTTAGGATCAAAAGGTTCAAAAATTCAATCTTTTCATCTTACCAATTAAATGTAAAGGATAATGCTCCTGGGTTTTTATTTGATTTATCCACAAATTTTTATTTATCCACAGTTTTATACCTTTGCATAAGTTTTTACATGCGGCCCGTCCGTTTTTTTCCGGTTGCGGCACGCTACTGAGCATGCGCAGTGGAAGAAACCACATGCGGCAGCTGGATGTGGTTTTTGCTGCATCGCGCCGCATCCGGCGTCCATAGGCATGCATTGAAAAATGCGCTTGCGTTCTGTCCGGTTATTGCCGCATCGGCTAAATCTGCCGCATGCGGCAAAAACCAGACGGAACGCAAGCCCTTGTGGCACAATGCAGTGCCAATTCAAGTCAATGCTGGAAAAAACGAAACCAGCGGCAAAAAAAAAACGGTTTCATTTTTTCAGCAGAGCGCCGGATTGTGCCGCACTGCTACAGCCGGATGTTTGAAAGTAGCCTTACCAAGATGTGACATTTAGGCAGTTGAGGAGGAGATTCACCCCAAGTTATGCTAGCTTATTTATGAGGCGTTTCGAGTCCCTGTTTATTGGCCGGTCCTTCACATCTTGTCTTTTAAGCGCTTCATTGATGATTTATTTTTTATCTGGTTTGGTACACGGGAAGAAGCAGGATAATTTGTTTGTGGATGAATTGAATAAGAATCTGTGGGGATTTTCCTTTACATTTAATTGGTCTGACGATAAGATTGATCATGAGAGATTAGTAGGGGGGCATTTCAACGTCTACCTTCTTCAAGAAGGTAGATGTGAATAGCTAAATTGCCACAGTGGCTAAAACATATTCCCTATGGCCAATATTGGCAAATTTGTAAAAATTGCACCAAAGAAAGAGATTTTCAGACTGAGGCAGGGATATTAGAGAAGAGATTTAGAGACAATATCCAAAGAGAATCCTGTGGGATGCTTTTTAAAAAATGAGCAAACTGCAATAAGACGATTGTCTGAAAAAAATACAAGACAATAGGGTAAATAGGTGCAAAGGTGTAAAGAAGGAGTCAAATATGTCTAGTTTTGTGACTACTTATACTCGATCTCATAGATCAGTAAGAATACTTTTAATTAACTATTGGTTTATACCAAGGTACGATCCAATATTGTCAAGTGTATTGCCAAAAAACCCCAATATAATTTTTAGGAGTAGGAATCTGAAGAATTATATTGCTCCCAGTAAAATAAAAAAAATCATGGCTAAGATATAATAAGAGAAGATATATTGTGTGAAAAAAGGTTACATAGTTACTCAGGTTGAAAAAAGACCTAGGTCCATCTAGTTCAACCTTCCATCACCAGTTCTACATTTTGTCCCTAAGTCATTTATAACCAACAATGTTGTGTGTACTGAGGATATCATCCAGCCCTTTTTTAAAAGCCGTTATAGTATCTGCCATTACTACCTCTTGTGGTAGGGCATTCCACACTCATACTGCTCTAACTGTAAAGAACCCTTTCCTATTTAGCTGCCGGAATAGCTTTTCTTCCACTCGCAGTGTATGCCTCCTGGTCGTTAGTATTGTCTTTGGAAGGAATAAGTCTTGTGCCAGTCATTTATATTGACCACACATGTATTTATACATAAAGTATAAATGAGATCTCCTCTAAGACGTCTTTTTTCTAAGCTAAACAAATTTAACTTTTTTAACCTCTCATCATATGGGAGGTCTTCCATTCCTTGTAGTAGTCTAGTTACCCGCCTTTGAACTGACTCTAACTTCTGAATGTCCTTTTTAAAATGTGTAGCCCAAAACTGGATCCCATATTCTAGATGTGGCCTTACAAGTGATTTATAGAGGGGTATCAATACGTTGGGATCCCAGGATCTAATCTCTCTTTTTATACACCCTAAAATCTTGTTTGCTTTTGCAGCTGCTGCCTGACATTGAGTACTGCTGCTCAGTATATTTGTAATCAGAATACCCAAGTCTTTCTCCTGTTCTGTAGTCCCGAGTTTACTTCCATTTAATATATACACAGTTTTAGGATTACTCTGTCCTTAGTGCATTACTTTACATTTATCAACATTAAATCTCATTTGCCAAGTATCTGCCCATTCTGACATCTTATCCAGATCGTTTTTGTAATATTGTACTATCATGGTCAGTTTTTAATATCCTACATAGTTTGGTGTCATCAGCAAATACTGACACCTTACTATCTATCCCATCCACATTAAAAAAGAGATTAAAAAGGTTTGAAAGGCATATTCCGTTGTGGAACTCCTAGGTGTATGTGTTGTGCACTGATTCCATCAAGATGTGATGAATTTTGTTCTAATGTCACTAGTAGAGATGAGTGAGTACCGTAATATTCATAATCGCTATACTAGTAACGAATACTTTGTAATATTTGTGTATTCACTCTGAATAGCAAGTACAATGCGAGTCAATGGGAAATGAGAGTAATTTTCTGCTGGATCCAACAAATAGGTCTGGGGGCTTGAGGAGAAGGCTGAAATGGATGGGAAAGTGATGAAAATGAATAGGGAGAACCTGGAGAATAGGCCTACATGCATTTCTGACTACGCCTTGGTGCCTGTGTTGGTGCCACATACCCATCTTCCTCTGTGTTGCTGTGCTGGCTATGCATGTCAATGGTCGAGGTCAGATCAGTGGACTCATCATCATGAAGAGGGAAGGAAGGAGGACCAGGTTGAGGACTGCATGGGCCAGCCTTTTGTGTATCCACAATGGACTGTGTGGTTGTGGAAGATTGGTTGCTGCTTGATAAATGCGAAGAGGCCTTGTCTGCCATCCAGACAGAATCTGCTTCAACTCTTCTGGCTTCCACACATGTTTATGTTCCAGACCGGAAAATTTGGCAAGGAACATACAGGATGCATCAAGCTTCTTCTGACCTGACACAGACTCAGTTCCTTGTTACCCACCATTGACAACACCACACCGACGCCCATGTCCCTTAACAACTGCCTGTTTTGACATTTTCGGTTTTGCTGACATATTTGCAGATGTTGATAGGCCAAGCCAAGAAAACTTTAAACCCCAAAAATATTGTGAGTACAAAAGTAAAATTGAGTACTTTGTCCCAGGCAGCACCAAATGGTAGAGTCCTGCTTTGTATTTGCAAAGGCCACTAGCAATGTATGAATGCGGCTGACATGGACGGACGGCACAAATCAGGCTGTGAACCCTTAAATATTGTGGAAACAGATTCCGATTCCCTACCTAATCCACAATCTCTCTCTCCCTGCTGTGACTTTATTTAGTGCTCTCAGCTCTTGTTTCTGGACTGACCTATGCTGCAGGCAGCCCTGAAAAGGGCTTTTTTGTTATTAAGAGGCCTACACTCTCCCTAACAGCTGCTCACTCTATCCATACTTTCATACAAAGCAGCCTCCAGACGCGGTATGTGCTAAATGGCAGTGGAAGGTCTTTTACAGACCCTATGATGCTGAGCTGCCAGAAAATCACAGTAACGCCACAACCAAGATGGCTGCCACATTACTGTGATTGGTTAAGAAGCCCAGCATGTTTATTGCCTGAAAATCAGGCGCCAAAATGGCTGGACAGGACATCCGAATATTGTGAGGCGAATACACCATTACGCGCTAAATAACGAATAGCCCGAGTATCGTACTATTCTGTGAATATAGAATAGTAACAAATACACTCGCAAATTACTAGTCACTGGGGAAAGATTTCCTATTGGTCAGCCTTTGAATTGTGCATCCTTGTTTGTTATATATTTATTGGAATTTGACTGTAAACTCCAATACTTCGGTCGTATGGTCCAAAAAGTTCATAATAGAATGAATAAACACAGACAGAATATCTGGATTTGGGTTATGAACCATAGTGTTTCAAATCATTTCGCTTTGGAACATTCCAAAAATCTAAATAATTTGAATTTGACCATAATCGAACAAATTTCCTTCAGTGTATCTAACAGATTTCAGAGGCTGATCAATAAGGAATTAAAGTATAAAAAATATAAAGTATAAAAAAGATAAAAGAAATAATAAATAAAATATAAGGGGATATTGAGATTGTATTCATACAGTATATCCAGAAATAAGATGGCATTAATAGTGGTTAGAATTTTATGTGGACTGAAAGGATTTTGAATGTTGAGACTACAAGATAGATCTCAAAGTTATGTCTTGTGGGTAGCGCCAGTCTTCTGGGAGCAATAGGCCTACAATGATCGCGCTAGTATGTCTTCAGTGGTAAAATTGAAATGTCAGGCCACAGCCTGTGTGTTGCATGGACCGTACCTCCGTCCTCTTCTTGTGCCCTATGGGGAGAGGGCAATTGATGCTACCATACTGCAGTCTGCCTGCAAGGATTTTGAATGTGGAGACTCCAAGATGGATGTCAAAGTTGTGTCTTCTGGTTAGTGCCAGTCTTCTGGGAGCAAGAGACCTACATCTGAAACTCAGGCTTGTCTTTTTTTTTTAAATTAAAATGCCAGGCCACAGCCAGTGTGTTGCATGCACCATACCTCCCTGCTCTCTTAAGGCCCCATGGGGAAGAGAGCAATTGATGCTACTGTACTTCTGTCTGCCTAAAAAGATTTTCCATGTCAAGACTATTAGATAGGTCTCAAAGTTATCTCTTGCCTTTACTGCCAGGGGAATGGGAGCACCAGCCTTACACCTGTCTCTCATGTACCTCTATATTTCTTATGTCAATAGTTTAGGAATCTAATGGCTATGCAAAACAGTGGTGCTGCACTGTAAAATGTAGTTTTGTTTTTTGGAAGCTTTTTGACTCCCTAAAGGTGTTTTATCTGCCTTACATTTGGCCTCTCATTGAATTCAATGATGTTTGATTAAGGTTCAATAAAGGTTCAAACTTCAGTTCGATAAAGGTTTGACTGAACCGAATGTACCCCTTGTTCGGTTCAGTCTGTCTAGGCAAGTCGATCTAAAGAGGTTAGCTCATCTCTATTGCGAAGATTTATCTAAGAAATATTTTAGAGAAAAAAGTAAGAAATAGTAGTTAAAATTAGAGTTGAGTGATGTTCGAGGTTCGCTAATTTCATGTTCGAGTGATTTTGGGGGTGTTCGAGTCGTTTGACGAACTCGAACGATTTGCTAAAAGTTCGGCAGTTCGAGTTACGTTTGAGAGCGGTTCAAGCACCAAAAGCGTGGCTTTTCACAGCTATGTGTGCAGGGAGCCATCGCTGGCAGCCTGCAGTAAGCTGGTAATCAGGGTAAATATCGGGTATCCAAGCAAAGCGCTTTGCTTAGTAACCCGATGTGTACCCTGGCTACGTGTGCAAAAATCCCCGAAAGCCACACAGAAGCACTTCCGTGTGACTTCCATCGAATTCCGCTGCAGTCTGTGTCTCGCTCCAGCCCCAGCCCCAGCCTGCAGCTGCCCGCTTAGCAGTGTCCGCAGCTGCCTGCACTGTACGGTGTCCGCAGCTGCCCACACTGCAGTGTCAGCATATGCCCACACTGTACGGTGTCCGCAGCTGCCCGCTCAGCAGTGTCCGCAGCTGCCTGCACTGTACGGTGCCCGCAGCTGCCCACACTGCAGTGTCAGCATATGCCTGCACCTTACAGTGTCTGCAGCTGCCCGCTCAGCAGTGTCCGCAGCTGCCTGCACTGTACGGTGTCCGCAGCTGCCCACACTGCAGTGACAGCAGCCACAGGGATGACAAGTGCTGCCGTCAGAGATTAGTAAAGTTCCTTACCTGCGGTGATGAAGTCATGCCCTCCTGACGTCAGCGCTGTCACTGTCTTCCATGGCCGCCGCTTGTCTCATCTCCTCTTGCTGCCGACCCGAGACTGTCACTAGCGGTGACGTCACAGGCTCCTGCGATACTTGGTTTGTGAAGGCGGCGGTCATTGAACTCAGTGCAGCAATCACCGCAGGTAATGTACCTCGCTAACCTCTTGAGAGCAGCGCTCATCATGCCCTGCAGTGACCTGGGTTGACCTATTTATGTTAGCTCAGGTCACTGCATTGCTCTCCCAGCTAATATGGAACATTCTGTTCTTCATTGACTAGGACATTTACTATGGTATGGATCGTTGTGGGAACCCCTTGGATTACACCAGACCTGGATTTGATTTTCTTTCTAATAAATTGGTGAAAGAGGGAATGTGTTGAGGAGTGTTTTTTCAAATAAAAATGTGTTTGTCGTCTATTTTTTTTTTTTTTTTACTACTGACTGGGTCGGTGACATCAGGTATCTGATAGACGCCTGAAATCACGAACCCCAGGGCTTGATGCCAGGTGACATTACACTTCTGGCATCAACCCCATATATTACCCCGTTTTCCACCGCATCAGGGCAACGGGATTCTAATGGATGCGCCACTTCTGGGGCGGCTGCGGCCTGCTATTTTTAGGCTGGGGACAGTCCAATAATCATGGACCTCCCTAGTCTGAGAATATCAGACCCCAGCTGTCCGCTTTACCTTGGCTGGTGAACCAATTTTGGGGGACCCCCACGTGTTTTTTATTTTTAGTTATTTATTTAATTTAAAATAACAGCGTGGGGTGCCCTTAGTTTTGGATTACCAGCCAAGGTGAAGCTGCCAACTGTGGTCTGCAGGCAGCAGCCGTCTGCTTTACCCTAGCTGGCTATCAAAAATAGGGGGAACCCCACGTCATTTTTTATAAAAATGTATTTATTTTTTTGGCTAAATACAAGGCTAAGCACCCCTTAGTGCCACATGAAAGGCACCAAAGGGTGCAGAATTACAAAATGCAGGAGAGTGGGACATTATGTGTCTTTCTGCCACTATAATGACAGAAAAGACTGATATGAAGTGTACAAGAACAGAAAAATCACCAGAGCGCTCTACGCTGTGAAAAGAAGTAGAAAATGGCACTTGAGTGAACATGTGACTGCCTCATGTAGGTTAAAGCTATGGATCCTGGGTAAATTTATGTATTTTCCCTCCTTCAGTTTTTTTGCAGTACGCAAAAAAATGGAAGGCACACGGATGACAAACTGATGACATATGGACCGTATAAGGAACGGAACGGAAACGGATGCCACACAGATGCATCCATGAAAATAACGGAACGTTTTGTGAGGACCACAAAAACGGATCGGTCGTGTGAATGTAGCCTTATTCTGATCTGCCGTTTATAAACAGAAAGCAGAAATAAGTGAATAGCACCCCCCAGCATCAGAAAATCTCCGGAGTTTCAGGGGGTAGCCGAGACCCTGGAGATCATGATTCAGGCCGGTTTTTCCAGTCCCCGCTCACATGATCTCCGGTATACACCGTATACCGAAGATCACGTTACAGTAAATGACAGTAAAAAATTATTTATCTCCCATCTGGCATGAACAAGCATGTCAGATGGGAGATAAATCTCCTCCCCAGTCCCTAGTTGTCACCAAAGTGCCGCCCCCCTGACCCGCTCTCGGAAATCCAAGATGGCCACGCGCACAGCAGTGCGCCGGCTGCATTCACTTTACTCCTCTGATTTCTGTTGCATGTGCCATTACACATGCAACAGAAAACTCCTCCCCAAGCCCTGCCAGGTCACCCCCTATAACCCCACTGGTGTTCCCCGGTGTCCCACGGTACCTGTACAGCGTTGATCCCCCGCGACCCCCTCCTTTACAATAGACACTGCCGCATGCACAGAGCGGCTGTCAGCTCAGCTTCCTGTGTTCAGACACAGTGAGTGGCGGTAACCATGCATCTGTAAGCTACTGCAATGCCCTGCTCATTTGGTAAGGAACATAGTTGATCAGGAGAGCTATACTACATTTCCAAATGGAGGTATTTGATTTTATAGTTGCTCTGCTGAACGACTACCACGAGGTTCTGCACTACTAGAAAATGGGGGATACGTTCCCTGAGCGTGTCCCCCCCATGTTCTAGACAGTCCAGAGTCGTCGTGGGACCCCCTTATTTTTTTTTCCTTACAATAAATTGGTGAAAGAGGGAATGTTTTGGGGAGTGTTTTTTCAAATACATTTTTTTGGTCTTTTTTTTTGTTAGTACTGACAGTTTGTGATGTCGGGTATCTGATAGACGCCATGTCATCACAAACTGCTGGGCTTGATGTCAAGTGACCTTACAGCTAGTATCAACCCCATTTATTACCCCGTTTGCCACTGCAACAAGGCACGCGATGAGCTGGGGTGAAGCGCCAGGATTGACGCATCTAGTGGATGCGCCACTTCTGGGGCACCTGCTGCCTGCTATTTTTAGGCTGTGAAGGGCCAATAACTATGGACCTTCCCACCCTGAGAATACCAGACCACAGCTGTCAGCTTTACCTTGGCTGGTGATCTAATTTGGGGGGGATCCTACTTTTTTTTTGTCATTATTATTATTTATAAAATAATTATAAAAAAGAGCCTGGGGTGACCTTCACATTGGATCACCAACCACGGTAAAGCTGCCAGCTGTGGTTTTCAGGCTACAGCCATCTGCTTTACTCTAGCTGGCTTTCAAAAATGGGGGACTCTACTTCCTTTTTTTTTTTTTAACTATTTTTTTAAATAAAAAAAAAGTTAATAGGCTTCCCTGTATTTTGATTGCCAGCCAAGGTAATGCCAGGCAGATGGGGGTGGCAACCCGTTGGTGTCTGCTTTATCTGCGCTGAGAATCAAAAATACCGAGGAGTACTATGTCATTTTTTTAATGATTTATTTTTACAGTACTGTGATGTAAGGCAATCAAAATACAGAAAAGCCTATTTTTTTTTTAGTTATTTAAATAAATAATTAAAAAAAAAATATATGGGCTCCCGCTGCATTTTCTTTTGTTAGCTATGGGTAATCCAAGCAGCTATTGGCTGCTAACCCCCACTGCTTGGTGTTGCCTTCACTGACAATGGAAAATCCAGGGAAGCATTTTTAATTTTTTTTGCCAAAAAAACTAAAAAAAAAAATGACACGAGCTTCACCATATTTTTGTATGCTAGCCAGGTACAGCAGACAGGTACGGCTGCCCCCAACCCCCAGCTGGCTATTTGTACCCGGCTGGGAACTAAAAGTATAGGGAAGCCCTTTTTTTAATTATTTCATGAATTTCATGAAATAATTAAAAAAAAAAATGACATGGGCTTCACCCCATTTTTGTGTCCAGCCAGGTACAACTAGGCAGCTGGGGATTGGAATGCGCAGCATAGGTTAACCCGAGGTTTCTGGGCCCCTCTGCTACGAATTGCAGTCCACAGCCGCCCCAGAAAATGGCGCTTTCATAGAAGCGCTTATCTGGTGCTGTATCCAACTCTTCCAGCAGCCCTGAAGCCGGGTGGCTTGCTGGGTAATAATGAGTTGATACTAGCTTTGTTTTACTAGCTAGTATTAAGCCAGAGATTCTTAATGTCAGGCAAATTTGACCCGGCCATTAACCCCTTCACGACCGGCCGATTTTTCGCTTTCCGTTTTTTTTTTCGCCATTCTTTTTCTGAGAGACGTAACTTTTTTATTTTTCAGTCAATATGGTCATGTGAGGGCTCATTTTTTGCAGAACGAGCTGTACTTTTAAATGAAACCATCAGTTTTACCATATTGTGTACTAGAAAATGGCAAAAAAATTCCAAATGCTGAAAAATTGCAAAAAAAGTGCGATAGCACTATGGTTTTTGAGATATTTTATTCACTGTGTTCACTATATGGTAAAACTGATGTGTGGGTGTGATGCCTCAGGTCAGTGCGAGTTCGTAGACACCAAACATGTATAAGTTTACTTTTATATAAGGGGTTAAAAAAAATCGGAAGTTTGTCTGAAAAAAGTGGCGCACATTTTGCGCCATATTCTGTGACCCGTAGCGTTCTCATTTTTCGGGATCTTAGGCTCAATGACGGCTTATTTTTTGCGTCTCGAGCTGACGTTTTTAACGGTACCATTTTTGCGCAGATGCTACGTTTTGATCGCCTCTTATTGCATTTTGCGCAAAAGTTGTGGCGACAAAAAAACGTCGTTTTGGCGTTTGGAATTTTTTTGCCGCTACGCCGTTTACTGATCAGATTAATTGATTTTATATTTTGATAGATCGGGCGTTTCTGAACGCGGCGATACCAAATGTGTGTATATTTTTTATTTTTTTAACCCTTTAATTTTCAATGGGGCGAATGGGGGGTGATTTGAACTTTTAGGTTTTTTTGTTTTTTTTTAATTTTTTAAAACTTATTTTTTTACTTTTTTTTTTTATTTTACTAGTCCCCCTAGGGGGCTATTGCGATCAGCATTCCGATCGCTCTGCAGTATCTGCTGATCACAGCTGCAAGGCTGTAAACAGCAGATACGCTGTCTTTCTCTTTTGCTGTGCCCCGGGCACAGCGAAAGTGAAACCAAGTCAGGTGTAGTACAGGAGTCATCACATGACCCTGTGCTACCATGACAACTATCGGGAGTCACGTGATCGCGTCACGTGACTTCCGGTATCGGGCGGTAAGGAAAATATTACCGCAATCGCGCTTATAATGGCGCTGTCATGTATTGACAGCGCCATATAAGGGGTTAATCGGCACGAGCAGATAACGATTCTGCTCGTGCCTAGCAGGCACACATCTCAGCTGGGAAAATCAGCTGAGATGTGCGCCGATCGCGGCATGCTGCCGCCGGAGGACCGCGGGCAGTAACATTATGTCATTTAGGACGTAATTTTACGGCCCGCGGTCGTTAAGGGGTTAAGAATCTCCAATAAAGGGTTAAAAAAAAGACACCACACAGAGAAAAAATACTTTAATAGAAATAAATACACAGACACACTTAGAGACTCCATGTTTATTACTCCCTGTCAGCCCTCCACGATCCTGGTCTTCTGTCTTCTTTCTCCTTCAACCCATGCAGCTCTGCTACATCAGACAGCACTGCATGGGAGGAAGACGCTGCTGCTCCCCGTGCAGTCTAATCACTCAGTGAGTGAGCAGAGGCTGCCGGCTGTAAGCGGTGATGTTACCGCTGACAGGCGTGTTACCTTAGCAACGGTGCTCCGATCACATGATTACCGGTGCCGCTATTCACCGGATGTGGCATCTAGTCCCTGCATGTGGGCTGACCCTGCAAAGAGCGCCCTCATGCAGGAACGGGGAAGCCGACAATATGCCAGAGCATCTCGCCGGTACATGGACATGCTCAAACGAGCACCGCGTACCGGACAGATGCACTGACAGGACGTCCCAGGTAGTCCCATGCATACACACCCCCTCCCTAAAAAGGTGACAGCAGCCAAACTTTAAAAACCTTGTCACCACCCTTTAGGTTTGATGTCCACACCAGGGGGGGTGGAGCCAGGTGGTTGGCTCCACCCACCGAGGAGTTCACAGGCCTGGAGGCGGGAAAAAGACACAAGTTCAGAGTAGTCTGGAGAGTAGTCTTGACAGTGAAAGAGAGAGGTCGAGTTCAAGGGCAGACCTGTGACTAGGCCTGCCAATAGCCTACTCAGGTGGCTGGGTTGGAGCCCAGTCACCTCTGGCAAGGAGGCAGATGGTGGTGGCCGCCTGCAGGAGCTGGGATTACAGCCGGTGGAACCATAGGGACCGGGGTTGGGCGGTGACCCACCGGTACCGAACTGGGGAACCGATTGGAAACCGGAGCACCAGGAGGGGTACTCAGACCCAGTATGAAGCCCCGAACCAACAGGGCCGAGTCAAATCAACTGATTGAGGACTGGACTTGAGGACCTTTCCCACACGGGACCCGTTAGAGGACAACAGCCCAGCCATACAGGGTTAATTCGCCGCCAAGGCATAGAGACCCAAAGGGCCAGCGTCTGCGGGCAAACAGGACTCTTCCAACAACCAGCAAGCCGGGGAGCGGACTACCGTTGCTTAGGCATAGGAGTCAAACATTCATTCAAAGAGGTGCAGGAGAAAGGCGGAAACCACCAACCTGACAAGGGAGAAGCTGCAGCCGGCTGCGGGCCCCATTCATCATCTTGTTTGGTTTACCAGAGACTCCAGTGTATGGTGTCATAGTGAGTACACCAGTGCCTTCGGGCCACGCACTGTGCCGCACCACACCAGCACCCAGCATTTACCCGCTCCCCCTCCTCAGCACCTCCCTTGGGCCCCCGGGACCATCACTCCCCTACCCACGGAGGGGTCGACACCAAGCTTCGTAACACCATCCCCGGGAGGCCTAGTTAACGGCAGCGGTGGTGTCCATCTATTCACCACAACCCGTGGGTGGCGTCACAAACTTACATTCCCTTAGAAGCCACCGCGGCCCCGGCCGTGGAACTTCCCACCAGGGTCCCTGCGTGTGGCGCCAATGCCCCTTGCAGAGCGACATGACCCCCGGGTCCATGAGGAGCTCGAGCCACCCACCATACAAGCACGGATCTGAGCGGCTCGGCGGTCGCAGCCGAGCCCACGGGGCAGTACACTAGCATGACGTCTAGCCATGTGACCAGTCTGTAGCCAATGAGATAATAAACACATGACTGGTCACATGCAAATTTTACGTCACGATAGGCGTAACACTCAAGCTTTCCTCCTCCATCCCCTCCCACCAACAATGGACAAAAGAGACAGGAACAATATCTTCTTCGTCTCCAGAGTTTTCTGCACTCACCACCTCTTCCTCTTCCATTTGTTCATCAGCTCTTGCACCTTCATTACCAGTTGCCTATTACCATAAGCCAGCCAACATCGATGGACTACAGCCTCCTGCAACACTCACCTGTGCAGCTACTATCCAGACCTTACAGGAAAGGGTATCCCTTCCTCATCCACCTCTGGCCTCATCCACCTCTGATCGCAGACTATTTAAAGTGTGCTCCAACATAAAGATGAGCAAAAGAGTGATGCTGCTAGTGGCATCTTCAGCTTTAACCATACTTGGAGCTATTTCAAAACTATGCGGCTCGAGGGGTTCCCCGGACTCAGGGGTCTCGCGGTCACTCAGAACAAAAGAGGGACGTATTTGTGCGGAATTGATTGTAGAATGTCTGTGACGCCACCCACGGTGTGTGGTGAAGTGGGACACCACCGCTGCTGTTGTGGGATACCCAGGGGAGATGTAATGGCAGCCAGATGTTAACCCCTCCATGAGTAGGGATGGTTGCTCCGGGGCCCAGTGTCTCTGTGCAGGGTATGGCAATGGCAGGTGCTTGCACGCCCAGATGGACTGGGGGATAGTTGGTTACTCACTATTGAATGTATCACATGAGTTTTTGGTAAACCAAGGTGCTGGTGGCCAGCCGCCGCGGCCGGTTGTACTCTGGTCACCCACCCGGGCTGGTGGTCACTGTCCTTTCCTCTGCACTATATTTGTGTATTGTGGGCTGCCTGGTTTGGAACTCAGGAGTCTGCTCCTGGCTTGCTGTGTGCCTAAGGAGCTGTGCCCGCAGACGCTGACCCGTGGGATCTATGGTCCCTGGCGGTTGCCCTATCCCTATCTGTGGGTGGTTGTCTTCTTTCGGGACTTTGGTTCCGACAGGACCTATAATCCTGCCCTCAATCGGTGAATTAGCTAAGCCACTGGTTTCAGTCCTGGCTTCAGGGTCCGAGTACCCCCTCTGTGCACGGTTTCCGGTCGGTGTCTCCGGTGTCGGTACCGGTGGGCTCCAACCCTACTCCGGACCTCCTCGGATCTGCCGAGCTGTCTTCCCATCTCCTGCTGACGGAGACCACAGTCTGCCACCTAGCCAAGGTACCAGGGCTCCGACCCTGGCACCGTTCAACTTGAACCTCCTCTGCTGGAGCTACACCTAGCTCCAGCCCACACTCCTCTCAACTTGAACTCCAACTTGCACTACTTGTTTTCCCGCCCTGGGCTGTCTAGACCCCTAGGTGAGAATTTCCTTACCGCCTGGTCCCGCCCACTGGTGTGCCTGTCTTACCCTAAGGGGGGCGTGACTAAGGTTTCAGGTCGGCTGTATGTCACCTAGGTGAGGCAAGTTGTTATGCGGGGGCCTATGTGTGACTACCTGGTTTTGCCAGGGCGTCACAAATCCAATCGAGAATCTATGGTAAGAGCTGAAAACTGCTGTTCACAAACACTCTCCATCCAACCTCACTCAGCTTGAGCTATTTGCAAAGGAAGAATGTGCAAGAATTTCAGTCTTTCAATTTGCAAAACTGATAGACACATACCCCAAGCGACTTGCAACTGTAATCGCAGCAAAAGGGGACGCTACAAAGTATTAACTTAAAGGTGATGAATAATATTGCATGCCCACATTTTCAGTTATTTATTTTTTAAAAAAGTTTAAAATAAGCAATAAATTTCGTTCAACTTCACAATTGTGTCCCACTTGTTGTTGATTCTTCACCATAACAATAACATTTTTATCTTTATGTTTGAAGCCTGAAATGTGGGAAAAGGTTGAAAATTTCAAGGGGGCCAAATAGTTTTGCAAGGCACTGTATATAAACTACACCTCGTAATTAATTATTATACAGCAGGAAAAAAAAAGAATTACCCCAAAATAACATTAGGGTTATTTCCACTAACAATGTGAAATTGCAGGAAATCAGAGACATCTTGAAAAAATACTGGCCAGTCCTTCAATCAGACCCTTCCCTTCAGCCTTTTCTATCTACAATACCGCTGATAACTGCTAAAAGGTACAAAAATCTGAAGGATTTTCTAGTGAGTCATTATATTCCTCCCAAGGCTACAAGTGCTTTTGGCTCTGGGGGTCTATTGAAGGGCTGTTTTCCATATGGTTGCTGTCTGTCCTGCATCATTATCTCTCACTGCTTGGAATTTAAAGCAAGCAATGGTTCCAAGACTTTTGCAATCAGAGAGCATATTTCATGTGAGACAACAAATGTAATTTATTATATGACCTTTGATTACAGTAAAATTTACCATTGGTCTCACTTCCAGGGAACTGAGGGTGAAGGTGCAGGAGCATGTGAGAGATATTAGCACAGCAAGGACAGCAGCCAATGATACCACACTTAAAACAATCCCATGCCATTTTATGTAGTTTCATGGTTGTAACCCTAAATCCTTTAGAGTTAGATTAATAGACATAATTCATTGCAGTGTACGAGGAGGTAATATAACAAAGCTGTTGGTCCAACAGGAGATTAAGTGGATCATTACTTTAGGTACTCCGACCTCAAAGGACCTTAATGATGCTCTGAATTTTGCCCCCTTTTAAAAGATTAATTTTTCTGTCTTCTTATTTCCATACTGTATGCCATTGGCTTTTAATTGTGTACATCTTTAGTGCAATGTGTGAATATGTGGTATGATGTGTGTCTAAAACTACTACTTGAATTAATATTGCAGGACTCTTATTCTCTTTTTTTATATTAATGCTATGGGCTTTCTTGAATTTTTACATTATTCAAGTGATATTAGTCTTTCCTCATCTACAACTATTTGAATATTGGTGTACGGTCACTTTAAATGAACCAAAGCAGAAGATTGTGGCACATTATATGAATTGAGCTATAATATTTTATTTTATTGTTATTATTATGTATATTATAATTGTCAGTCTGTGCTTTACTCCTTGTAATTCTTTGATCTGTTATATTGGGATCTTGTTGGTGAATTGACTAATTTATATCATTGCATGTTCTACTACGCAGCAGAATCAACATGGTTGAGTGTAATCTAACAAACATTTAAAATCATGGGATCTATGCGATTGCCTTGAGCTCCCTTTATGGTGGCTTATTACTTGGTGATATATACAAATCTGTGCCTGAGTGAGACTATCACCCATATATTGGGAGAATCTATGCATGCTGATTTGGTCTCTATGTGACTACTATTGTAGTCCTTTTGATTACAATTCACAACTATTTGAGATGTTGTTTTTTCTATAATCTGATCACCATAGTAGGTCTCTGTTAACCCATGGATGGATTTTCCAATTTATATATTATAATGTAGGATCTATCACCCATTTCATGTGTGTTTTTTCTGCGTAGTATTTTTTATCTGTGATGGACTCCATTTTTCAACCTGATGTTTACACAAAAAAATATGAATTGTGAATGTATGCTCCTCTTGCTAGTGACTATTAATAAACTTTTTCTAATTTTTTGCAAAGAGGTTTCTTGATGGTTTTTTGAATTGAGTCTTTTTCTGGGCTCTGACTACTTTTTGCCCCTGTTTTTCGCTTGGTTCAGTAATAGTTTGGTAATGGGGTGTAGTATATGATATTTCGTTGTAATTATGGTCTCATCATCCGTCCTAATCTTTTGTTTCTATTTATCATTGCTTACCCAGGTGTCCGGCCTCATTAGATCCGCAGTGCGTCTGTGCTCTGCTGGGAAAGATACTCCGTCATCTCCTTTGGCATCTGTATGTAGGCAGGTCAGCGTGCAGCATCCTGGATTGCTAGGGGTGCCACGCGTCTGTTCATTCCCTCCTCTAATATAGCTGGGGGTGATGGGATTGGACATGCTCTGGGCACCGCGCATGTGCCGGTTATAGCAGTTTCAGAATTAGCTGAACACCAATGACAGGTCCTGGCAGTGTAGACCAATGAGGTCACATGACCATCTATTTAAGGTCCTGTATTTAATTCCCTGAAGAAACGGACATTAACAAGTGCGAAATGTGCATCGGTTAAGGCTGTTGCAGTCTGTGGAGCTCTGAGCAGAGATTATTCTCTCATGGGTAAGTGGCTGGATTTTTGTAATAACCGATTGTAACCATTGTAGTATTATTATGTAGCTATTTAGCTCTGCTGTATGCAGACAGAGGCTTATCAGATCAACTACAGTTTTTATGTATGGTCCAGTATTTTTTGTTCTTACTATTGCTGTCTTATCCTTGGGTTTCCCCTGATATTTTCTTACTCCGTTCTTCACATGCTGTGGATGTTCACCCTCCTTTCTGTGTACCATCTGTTAGTACTTTTTAATTGTACTCTTCATTGTCTATTCATGTTCTTTGTACGTCATTTAGTCATTTGGACATTTTTATAATTTTCTATACAATAAAGTAGATTATTTTAGCCTATAAATGCTCTTGGTGTTTCCTTTTTTTTCTGTTCTGGATATTGAGTGTTTTTTTCGGATTTTTTATATAATTTCGATCTATTGAATTTGAGATAATGTGCATTTACAAAATATTGATTTATACCTATAAATGTGTTTCACTGTGGAATTTTGAGTAAGCAATTAAAATTGCTAAGAACAACTTTATAGCTAGTTGTCTAGAAAAGTTACAGCAGGCCAGGCACTGCTAACTAACAATACCTATAAATGTGTTTCACTGCAGAATTTTGAGAAGGCAATTAAAATTGACAACAACAAGATTTTAGCAAGTTGCCAAGAAAATTTACAGCAGGCCAGGTACTGCTAACTAACCATAGCTATATATATATTTCAATGTGGAATATTAAGCAGGTAATTAGGATTGCCAAGAACAACTTTTTAGAAACTTCCCTGGCAACTTTTTAGGCCAGGCACTGCTAACTAGCAATACCTATAAATGTGTTTGCATAATTTTGAGCCAACAATTAAAACTGGCAAGAACATCTTTTTTACATGCTTCCCTAGCAACTTTTTAGGTCAGGCATTCACTGGCAACTCTTTAGCAGACATTACAAATACCACTCCCTATTTCTATCATGAAATGTGTGGCACACAAACACCTTTCCCTACACTGCACATCCCTATTCTAATCGATTTGCTCTCCTATCTCAACTACCTAGTATTAAACCACCTAGTATTAAACCCCTGGCTAAGCTAACTGTCTAGCAGCACTGGCAGGAGCACCGGTGGCAGCACCTTTCCTAACGATTAACATTCACAATATGGTGCCAATGCAAAATGTGTGCAATTTATATGTACACGGACATGTGATTTAGGCAGCCAATCAAATAAGCCCATGTGTCTGAACCTTGTGGATGTTTGCTGTGCCGTGATTGGCTGTAGGAACATCCAGAAATAATCTTAAGAAAAAAAATATAGTATGGCACTGCGCACCAAAAGGTTTCTCCCGAGTCCACACCCCTCCACTGATTTTTCAGATTTTGCACATCCTGCCATTCATTCGACAGCAACACAATCCTATACAAAAGTAGTAAATATTATCACAGAAGCATTTTTGGAAATGCAGACAGTTTTTGGGGCAAAAAATTAACAAAACAGAAGATCGCCGATTTTTAGTAAAAATGATCATGTCGCCGAGCCGAACCCCAACATGCTAAGGCTCATACCGAATTTGAAATTGGTGACCCTTTACCAAACAATAAAGTTGAACAGGATTTCTTTGTTTTTATGAAAAGCCAATATACAGAATATCTGAATTTTACTTGAACACTTGAGACGGTATTTAATGGTATCTGATAGCTTACTTATATGACTGAATGAATAATATTAATGTCTTCATTACTTTATAACATTTTCACTTCAATGTATATTACTTTACATAATAATAATCATAATCACCATAGCTACACGTATTTTAAGAAACCAGAATTTTTTAATGTAAAGATGGTGAATTTCACTGTTATCCTGTACCAAATACAGTGTATAATGTAATGTTTTTTTAAAGTAATATTATAAATACAATTTAAAAAGTGTATTTTAACAGGGTTAATAATATTCAACTAGTTATATAAACCTTTCCTTAAATTAAGTTACAAGTTTTTTACTATAATGTACATCCTGCATGCAACAGTATGTAAAAAGGATAACTAAATGGAAAATATATTGCGAAAGTATTTGTAACTGAGAATTCTCTAGCTGTCTTCTATTGTGTCTGTATAAATGCTGATCTAAGTTTAGCGATTTGGTAAAGCTTTGTATCTGCTTTCACAAGATGATTTCTCCATTTGTTCCATTGTTATTTGCTATAATGCATCTCTCTTTTAAACACAATAATTTGTAAGGACTGGCAACATTGGACTTTCAAACTCTTGTATTTATTCAGATACCGCTGCTATTAATTGATTTTACACATTTTGCTCTTTTATCTTGGTAACTGACACTCATATACTGATATTCTAGTGTAATATTGATCTGCACTTTTAGAATGTGCCTCATAAAAGTCAAGACTTTTATAAAGAAAAGTTATTTTATTTGCACTATGCAGCAGAAAATTTCAATATTATCTTTTATAAAAGCAAAGAAGCCTTTTGAGGCAATGGTATGCTGTGTGTCACTAAGAAAAATGGATATGCATATATTAATATTCTGAAATTAAAGGAGGTGTCCTTGACTTGTATACATTTTATATTAAATGCTAAATCTTTGGTTAGGTCATCAAGATCTGATTGGTGGGGGTTAGACACTTAGCATCCCAGCTGATAACCTACTCCTGGTGCCAGTGGAGGCTGTATGTGCTAAGTTGCAGGCACAGCTGTCAACTGCATAGTGTCCGAGGCCAGGTACTTCACATTTGTCACCTACTAATTTGGATAGGAGGCAGATTTGCAGTTTCCAATCACAGACACTACAGTGGAAGTATATCAGGAAAGAGGCCTGGCTCAACTGTATAACTATACAAGGTTGTTGATAGGAAGGTTCTGGCCTTGAAGCAAAAGTTGTGCACCTGACACGAAGTATTAATAAAAATTGGGTAACACTGAGACTGTGTGTTAGTTGCAGCAAGCCACTATGTAGGTTCTGTAAGAAATGAAGCCCCCCAAAAATATGCTAGTTTGTTCTTAGGAAGGTACTGGACTTGAGGCAGACGTTGTTTCCCTGACACCGAGTATTAATAAAAATTGGGTAACACTGAGGCTGTGTGTTAGTTGCAGAAAGCTACTAGGTAGGTTCTGTAAGATATGAACCCCCCCAAAATATGCTAGCTTGTTGCTAGGAAGGTACTGGACTTGAGGCAGAAGTTGTGCCCCTGACACCTAGTATTAATAAAAATTGGATAACACTGAGACTGTGTTTTAATAAGGGGAAGCCACTATGTAGGTTCTGTAAGATAGGAAGCTCCCAAAATTAGGCTAGTTTGGTGCTATGAAGGTACTGGATTTGAGGCAGAAGTTGTGCCACTGACACCAAGTATTAATAAAAATTAGGTAACACGGAGACTGTGTGTTAGTTGCAGCAAGCCACTAGGTAGGTTCTGTAAGAAATGAAGACCCCAAAAGTATGCTAGGTTGCATGTAGGAAGGTGCTGGCCTTGAGGCAGAAGTTGTGCTACTGACACCTAGTATCAATAAAAATTTGGTAACACTGAGACTGTGAATTGAGATGGTGGCTGACAGGCACTACACTACACCTGCACCAGTTGTTTTTCCAATTTTGGGACTTTTTTTTGCAAGTTGTAATACCTATTGCTAGTATAACAGACACTAGGGATGTAGCAGGGCTGAGATTGTTGATTATGCAGATGTCAGGATAGCTTTAAATCTCTCCCCGCCTGTGAGTAAGCTGTCCCTATATCACACAAGCAGTAACAGACCGTATGCACCACTATTAAGAGGATTTTTTTTTTTGCATCACTTCTATGATTTACACAGCTGATAGCACAGTTGACACTGTCTTTAGCCCTTAAAAGGACTATTTTGGATTCTGCAGCAGGAACACTATCTCATAGAACAAACTGCACTGTCCCTATACCTGATTCTATGATTTACACAGCTGCTAACAGCCAATGCTAAATAGCTTCAGCCCTTATAAGGACTAGTATTAGTTGGCTGGAAAAACATTGTCCTGCACACAGTACAGTCTCGCTACAGCAGCAGCTCAGGAATGAATGCGAGCACACAAAATGGCGGCTGCCTTATATGACGCTGTGCGGCCAAGCCAATCACAGTGACACCACAACAAAGATGGCTGTGGCATTCCTGTGAGGGCAAGCAACGTTAGATGTGTTCATTGGCTGGAAAAAGGTGCCAGGAAGTCCAGAAACGAAAATGAAAGTATCGGAGCGAATACTATATTAGCCGCCGGATAGCGAATACCTCGAAAACCCTATTATCCGTCAGATACCGAATAGTGGCGAATACATTCACTCATCCCTAATAACAATCAAAAGGAATCACAGATAATGATATATACTTTATTAAATGAGATAACCTATGTGTAGGAAACAATCCACTGTTTAATAAATGAACAAACAGAACCAAGGGAGGAGTGTTAGACGCCAAAAAAAGACATACATGAACACTAAGAAAAAGTGAGCAATATAGCGTGATGGGGGAAGGAATGATACGCCAATGTCAGAAAATAAACTATGGACACCCCTTAATATAACCTCACCAGAAGGTGTGAAGGTAAATGGGACAAAAGGATCTTGTCAGTCCGCCTGCGAGATTCAGAATAGGTAATGACACCTCTATAGATTAGGACTATAAAAATAGAAAACACATGTATGCAAATAAACAAAACAAGATCGGGCACTGCAGAGCAGGTCTGCTGGGCAGTGGAGCCGTACTCACAGGTTTTATGGTTCAGCTGTTCCAGGAATGCACGTGCGCCTGTGTGGATAGTGCCTTGCAGAGTGGTGCTCAGCGAGCAGTATGAAGAGAATTCAGAGATCCAGCATGTAGAAGAACAAGGCGGCAACTCACTCTGTCAGTAACACAAAACTTTTTATTCTGCGGTTGCAGACTTATACAGGAGCAGTGAGGGGGGAGAGAGGGGTGCAGGGGTGAGGAGCGGACGACAGCCTGTTTCGCGCTGTATAGCGCTTTGTCGAGTCCTGGAAAGTGCTGACAGCTGATCATCTTTATGAGTCATCCCAGCTGACGTAAGTGCTGTTAAAAAGCAGATCAAAGCTGCTAACAAATAGTTACTAGCAAAGCCGCAATGACGCTGTGATAATAGAACAAACATGTATACGATGGTTACATTGATTGCAACACAGTTAAATTCCATTCATAGTATAACTTTACACATTTTCGTGTGACAGTTGTCATACATTTTGCAACCTGTGTGCATGTAAATAGCAAGAGAAAAAAAAAAATCTGATCATTTATCAGAACATAAGCTTATTGAAAGGACATAGGAAGGTCTAGGTCAAGATGACCTGATGCACAGGGGCTGACACCAATTTTTTATACATTATTCATATGTTCAGACCTTTTATTTGAAAAAAGTACTTTATTTGTAGGGACGCTATTTTAGGCAGATGTTCAAAGATAATACTGTACATATCCCTTAATTTACTATATGTTTATTTTCAATTTGTATTCTGTGACTCCCCCTCATATGATGAAAAGGTATAGCATTATATATAATTAATTGTAGCGAATACCGGATTATTTTTTATATTCATGGCGTCCTGACTGAATGAACGCTCCTTTCTCTAATAAGAAGCGACAGGGTTTATAATGTCAAAGGATTAATTCCTTGTTGTTTTTTTTTATCAGTTATTACTTACAAATATTAAACTTATGTCTAAAACCGTTAATGTTTTTTATTTTTTATTTTTTCTCATTTATTATTATCTTATTTGTCTAATATTTGAAAAACCATATAGCCTCTTTTTACACTCCCTCATCCATGATTCTATTCTTATTTTATATGTACAAGACTATTATTTGGCATCTTTTGGGACAGAGGCCAACGGGGCACACAAAAAACAGATTTTAAAAGAGTGGAATAATTATTTTCCGTAATTTATCATAAATCGTGACAGTATTAATATTTCATTATTATTCATGTATATTCATATATCTACTGCTGCTATAAACTGTGCTAATGTCTCATAATTTATAGCCTCGCTATCAAAAATGTGTCACATATGACCATCTGAGACCCAAAATGTCAAAAAAGTCTATTATCTATATTTGGACTATAGGGAGAGGAGAAAAATCTTTTTTAGAGGAAGAGATAAATCAGAATCAGAAAGTCAAAAGGAAGAAAAGAAAGAAAAAGACACGTTGTAAGTAGTAGCGAAGATATGATATTCTAGATGGCCTAGTTATAGCGAAACTCTGAGGGGTAGGACGTTCATGGAGCTAATTTTTTATACTATGTTGTTATTCGTACTCATTTTTTATATTCTCATTTTTTATGCTATTTTAGACCTCCTAGCAAAATGGCGAGGAATAACCCTTTAGTTGGTAAACTATTATAAAAATGCTGCCATATCATTACGGTTGTTAAGGCCTAAAGGGACCATTGCTCTAGTTTTAATTATGAGACGTGCTTCCTTTTGTAATAGCACTTTATGAGTGTCTCCTCCTTTACCAGAAGGAGAGACTCTTAAGACCCCTGCAAACCAAAGGGACTCTGGATTTCCAGCATGGTGTTCTCTTACGTGCTGGATCAGCCTGGGAGAGCCAGCACCAGAGAGAATAGAATTAAAGTGATCACGGAAGCGCACGTATAAGCAGCGGATGGTTTTCCAGATGTAGAACCGTAAACACGGACAGAAGATAACGTACACAACGTTTTTTGTTTTGCATGAGATAAAGTCTACCACATCGAGACTGACATCTTCAATACGTAGCGTTTTATCTATTAGGTGGAAGGAGCAAAAATTACAACTTCCACACTTGAAGTTGCCTGCCAGTGGAGTTTTTTGTAACCATGTGCTTTTTTGGTCCTTCCATCTATTGCATACTAAGATGTCTCCTAAATTTTTGCTTCTTTTATACGTGACTAAAGGGCCTAGTGCCACCCTGTGTTTGAGATCTGAATCATTTTCTAAAACATACCAGTGTTTTCTTATACTGGCTTTTATCTGGCTGTCCATGGGACCAAATTTGAAACTAAATAGAAATTTTCTATCATTGGGACTTTTTTTTACTCTTATCCCTGTTGTTGGTACTCATGATAGTTTTTTTTATCAGGCCCTTCTGATCTCGAGAGCGTACGTAATTTTGCAGCCTCGATGATAGGGGAGGGGTATCCTCTATCCTTAAGGCGATGCTCAAGCTCCAAAAATTGCTTATCACGGATTTGGCTGTTATTATTAATACTTTCAATCCGAAAGAATTGGCTGAAGGGTAGTGATTTTTTTGAGTGAGGAGGATGATAGCTATTAAAATGTAACAGTGTATTTTTTGCTGTGGGTTTTCTGAAGAGCCCCCGGGTGAGGAATCCGCGATTTAAGGTCAATTTTACATCCAAGAACTCCAACTCTGTGTCTCCAAAGACATAAGTAAATTTCATATTATAGATGTTATCAGTATTAAGATAGGTCACGAAATTTTGAAACTCTCCCTCGGATCCATCCCATACGATAAAAATATCGTCGACATATCTTAGGTATTTTTTAATATGTCTTAAAAAAGGGTTTTGCATACTGTAAATCAAGTTGTTTTCTAAGGCCACCAAGAATAAATTTGCAAAAACACATGCTACGGTGGTACCCATAGCGGTACCACCGCATTGTTTGTACCATTGAGCTCCAAACTTGAAGAAATTATTTTTAAGAACTAAATTTAAAGCCTCCTCAATGAAGTCGATAATTTTTTGTTCTACTTGCAGTTTTGAAAGTAAATCCCTTATTGTTAGAATCCCCAGATCTTGTGGGATCTGTTGTGAATTTTAGTTATGTCTTGGCTGCTGAGAGACTCCCTCTGGTGGCCAGGAAAGGTTTGGACAGAGACCAGGTGTGTTGTGCAGTGGGTGTTTCCTTTGCTAACTCTCTGTTTATTTAAGTCCTGGTCTGATTGCAGGCTGTTGCCGGATGTCAGTTGTTCTTTGTATCTCTAGCCTGCTTAATCCTGCTCTACACCACATCTACTCCAGATAAGTGCTTGCTCATTATTTATTGTCTGGTTCTTTGCTTATCTGGGTTTGTCATTTGTTGTGGTTGGTTTCAGTTTATTTCCTTCCAGGGATTTTCCCCCTCAGTGGATTGTTGAGGAACTCCCTGCTGTTCTGTGTGGAGTATAGCTCCTTTGGGTCCATATGTTTGTGGCTTGTTGAATTTGTTATAATTCTTGTTTTCTGCTCATTGGTATGACAAGGGCACCTGGTATAGGACGGAGTTCAGATCGAGCGATCTGAGGGCCTTTTTGTACTATCAGGAAGATGGTATTTTGCAGGGTTTTTCTCTGGCAACCATCAGTCCCTTTCCTGTCCTTTCCTATTTTAGTCAGCGGTGGCCTCACCTTTTGCTAATCCTGTCATCTACCTGTGTATTGTGTTTTTCCTATATCACCGCAGTCTTTGAATGTGGGGGCTTGCTATTCTTGTCTATTTTCTGAGGCAGAGAGTTATTCATCTTTCCTACCTTTAGGATAGTTAGTTCTCCGGCTGGGTTCGCGGTGCACAGGATGTTAGTTCACCCCTCGGCTACTTCTAGTTGTGTTGGTTAGTAAGGGGATGGCGGCCAGATTAGTTGCCAATGCTCTTGTCACCTTTTTGCCAATGATTTGTGGTTGTATTCCATGGTTCCGGATCATAACAGTACATCCGGCCAACCAAATTTAAAGGGTACTCTTAAGAAGAAAAGAAAAAAAAAAAGCTGCTGAGAATTTTTATATTGGTGTTTTTCCTCTTCTTCTTTGGGTTCTGTGGAAGATTTCTTATGTCTAGCATGGATGAATTAGATGAGCATGTTGCTCATCTTGATGCTAAGGTTTGTCGTATAGAGTCTTATCTTGCACAGACTCCCCTTGCAGAGCCTAAGATTCCTGTTCCTGAATTTTTTTCGGGAGATAGGTCGAGATTTTTGAGCTTCAAAAATAATTGTAAATTATGATTGACCTACGCCCTAAGTCCTCAAGGAATCCTGTACAGCAGGTTAAGATTGTCATCTCCTTGCTGCGTGGTGACCCTCAGGACTGGGCCTTCTCTTTAGCGTCTGATGATTCCATTCTCAATGATGTGGAGTCCTTTTTTCAGGCCTTGGGATTATTATATGATGAACCCAATATTGTGGACCAATTAGAAAAGGTCTTGTTGTCCTTAACTCAGGGTTTGGATTCTGCAGAAACGTTTTGTCAGAAATTTCGTAAGTGGGCGGTCCTTACCAAATGGAATGATGATGCGCTTGCGGCTCTTTTTCGCAAGGGTATTGCGGATGCTGTGAAGGATGTAATGGTAGGATTTCCCGTCCCTTCTGGTCTTGATGCCTCTATGACCTTGGCCATTCAGATTGATAGGCGTTTACGTGAGCGCAGGAAGATACCTGCTGGTTTTGTGCCTGTGGAACAGCCTTTGGAGCCTATGCTAGTCGGCAGGGGTTCAGACGGAAGAATAGACTGTGTTTCTATTGTGGAGACGCTTCTCATAACATCTCTGTCTGCCCTAAATGTGAAAGGAGATTCCTTTGCAAATGCCTATTCCTTTAAGGGGCATTGATGCTACCCCTTTGGCAGAACATAAACCCCAATTTTGGACCCAGGTGCCTATGAGAGTTGCACCAGCGCATCAGAGAACTTGTACATTTTTAGTATTGCATAATCTACAGGATACCTTGGTACTGGGATTTTCGTGGTTGCAGACCCATAATCCGGTTCTTGACTGGAGATCCTTGTTGGTAGCTAGTTGGGGTTGTCAAGGTTTGCATCAGGACCTTTCCGTGTCATCCACGTCTGCTCAGCCAGTTGATGTTCCGGCTTTCTTGTCTGATTTCCGTGATGTATTTAATGGCCAGGAATCTGATTCTCTGCCCCCACACCGGGACTGTGACTGTGCCATTGAGTTGGTGCCCGGTTGTAAATTTCCCAAGGGGCGGATTTTCAACTTGTCTGTGCCCGAACATGATGCCATGCGGTCATACATCAGAGAATCATTGGAGAAGGGGCACATTCGTCCCTCATCTTCTCCTTTGGGTGCTGGCTTCTTCTTTGTTGCTAAGAAAGATGGTTTGTTGAGGCCTTGTATTGATTACCGTCTTCTTAATAAAATTACGGTCAAATATCAGTACCCTTTGCCTCTGATGTCTGATCTGTTCTCTAGAGTGCAGAGTGCCAAATGGTTTATGAAACTGGATCTCAAGGGTGCGTATAATCTCATCCGTATTAAGGAGGGTGATGAATGGAAGACGGCTTTTAATACTCCTGAGGGGCATTTTGAGTACCTAGTGATGCCTTTTGGGCTCACTAATGCACCCTCCGTCTTCCAGGCCTTCATGAATGATATTTTTCGGGACCTTATTGGTAAATTTTTGATTGTGTATTTGGATGACATCTTGATTTTTTCTGATGATTGGGACTCTCATGTGGGGCAAGTATGGGATGTTTTTCAGATACTTAAGGATAATGCACTGTACGTTAAGGGGTCAAAGTGCCTCTTTGGGGTGCAAAAGAATTCCTTTTTGGGCTTTATCCTGTCTCCCTCCGCTATTGAAATGGACCCGGTTAAGGTTCAGGCTATTTACGACTGGGTGCAACCGACTTCTCTAAAATCCCTGCAGCGGTTTTTGGGGTTTGCTAATTTTTACCGTAAATTTATAGCCAATTTTTCTGCCATTGTTAAACCTCTGACAGATTTGACAAAGAAGGGAGCTGATGCTGAGCATTGGACCCCTGAGGCTATTGTGGCCTTTCAGGAGCTTAAAAGGCGATTCACTTCTGCCCCAGTCCTGCAGCAACCTGATGTGTCTCGCCCATTTCAAGTTGAGATCGGGTGTACAACAGAGCAAAGGATGGATGAGGCCGAGGGACGATCCAACAGGTTTATTCACAAGAACACTGGAACAGCACACGATAAGTCCACGTAAAACAGATTCGGTGGCCCTTCCCGACAATCCTCGGACCGGATAACAAAGCAATCGTCCTTACAGTAGTCCAAAGAGTTCCACACAATCCCACGGGCCGCCACACAGGCCTAGCTCCGTCCGTGTCCACAGCCACCCAGGCTGGGGCTCCTGCTCTCTTCAAGTTTCAGCTCACTCTGAAGTTACAAAAAGGGAAATGCATTGTCTGTGCTCCTTGACCAGCCCACCATGTTTGTTCAGGGGGTAGGGGTCACACATCCTATCATCAATGGTTTGGTCCATCACAGGGCTCCAATATGTCTGCTAGCCACAGTAGATGAAAGGATCCCCTGCTGTGCAGAACAATGACTATTCCTTCACAGGCCAATGCAATTACAGACTAGATACACAACTCTGGATAGAAGAGGACAGGCTATTTACATAATCACATTAGATGCCAAGACTGCAATTGTATGAGAGAGACACATTGAGACCAGTAGCTCCCCCAAGAAAATACATGAATTACAACTAATACAACCAGGGAAATATACATATCATGACATAGTATCACAGCATATACAGTGAGAGGGTAAATTACATCTTCACAATCGATGCCTCAGAGATCGGACCAGGTGGGGTCCTGTCTCAACGAGACGCTACTTCTGGTAAACTTAAGCCCTGTGCCTTTTTCTCTCGGAAGTTTGCTCCTTCTGAACGGAATTATGATGTGGGGAACCAGGAATTATTGGCTATGAAGTGGGCATTTCAAGAGTGGAGGCATTGGTTGGAGGGGGCTAGGCATCAAGTTGTGGTGCTTACGGACCACAAGAATCTCGTCTATCTGGAATCGGCCAAGAGGTTGAATCCTCGGCAGGCCAGGTGGGCTTTGTTTTTTACCCGGTTTAATTTTGTGGTCTCTTTTTTGCCGGGCACCAAGAATGTTAAGGCCGATGCCCTTTCCAGGAGTTTCTGCGCAGACTCTTTGGAGGTTGTCGAACTGTCTACTATCCTGAATGATGGTGTAATTTTCTCGGCTATTTCGCCTGATCTGCGGTTAGCACTGGCGGAATTTCAGGGAGATAAACCTGAGAGATGTGCTACAGGGAAACTGTCCCAGACCAATGGAGAGACCGAGTTGTCTCTGAGGTTCATTGCTCTGTTTTGGCGGGTCATCCTGGTATTTTTGGTACTCAGGATCTTGTGAGACGCTCTTTTTGGTGGCCTTCCCTGTCCCGAGATGTTCGTCGTTTTGTGCAGTCGTGTGGAGTTTGTTCTAGGTCCAAGCCCTGTTGTTCACGTTCTAGTGGACTATTATTGCCTTTGCCTGTACCTAAGAAACCTTGGACGCACATCTCTATGGATTTTATTTCAGAGCTTCCCATCTCTCAGAAAATGACTGTGATTTGGGTGATCTGTGACAGATTCTCCAAGATGGTCCACTTGGTTCCCCTATCTAAGTTGCCGTCTTCATCAGAGTTGGTGCCTTTGTTTTTCCAACATGTTCGTTTGCATGGTATTCCCGAAAACATTGTTTCTGACAGAGGGGTGCAGTTTGTATCCAGGTTTTTGGGGATTTTTTGCTCCAAATTGGGTGTTCAGCTGTCTTTCTCCTCGGCGTTTCATCCTCAGACCAACGGTCAGACTGAAAGGGCTAACTAGACCCTGGAGACCTATTTACGGTGTTTTGTTTCTGCGGATCAGGATGACAGGGTTTCGTTTTTGCCTTTGGCTGAATTTGCCCTTAACAATAGAGCTAGCTCTACCACTTTGGTGTCCCCCTTTTTCTGCAATTTTGGGTATCACCCTAGGTTCCTCTCAGGGCAGCTTGAGGCGTCTGACTGTCCGGGGGTGGATTCAGTGGTCAACAGAATGCAGCAGATTTGGGGGCAGGTAGTGGATAAATTGTTTCAGTCCCAAGAAACTGCCCAAAAGTTTGCCAACCGGCGTCGGACTGTTGGTCCCCGGTTTAAAGTAGGGGACATGGTGTGGTTATCCTCTAAAAATATTCCTATGAGAGTTCCGTCTCCTAAATTTAAGCCCAGATTTATTGGACCTTATAAGATTTTGGAGATTATTAATCCTGTATCTTTCCGTTTGACTCTGCCTGCGTCATTTAAGATTCACAATGTCTTCCATAAGTCCTTATTGAAGAAACATGTGGAGCCAGCAGTTCCTGCAGCAGCGCCTCCTGACCCTGTTTTGGTACAAGGGGATCTGGAGTATGAGGTTGAAAAAATTCTGGATTCCCGTCGCAGTAGGCGTCAGCTTCAGTACCTTGTAAAATGGAAGGGTTATGGGCAGGAGGATAACTCTTGGGTTGTTTCTTCTGACATTCATGTGGACAGGTTGGTTCGCGCCTTCCATCATGCTCATCCCGTGCGACCCGGTGGCGTGGGTGAGGGTTCGGTGACCCCTCTTCAAGGGGGGGTACTGTTGTGAATGTTAGTTATGTCTTGGCTGCTGGGAGACTCCCTCTGGTGGCCAGGAAAGGTTTGGACAGAGACCAGGTGTGTTGTGCAGTGGGTGTTTCCTTTGCTAACTCTCTGCTTATTTAAGTCCTGGTCTGATTGCAGGCTGTTGCCGGATGTCAGTTGTTCTTTGTATATCTAGCCTGCTTAATCCTGCTCTACACCACATCTACTCCAGATAAGGGCTTGCTCTTTATTTATTGTCTGGTTCTTTGCTTATCTGGGTTTGTCATTTGTTGTGGCTGGTTTCAGTTTATTTCCTTCCAGGGATTTTCCCCCTCAGTGGATTGTTGGGGAACTCCCTGCAGTTCTGTGTGGAGTATAGCTCCTTTGGGTCCATGTGTTTGTGGCTTGTTGAATTTGTTATAATTCTTGTTTTCTGCTCATTGGTATGACAAGGGCACCGGGTATAGGACGGAGTTCAGATCGAGCAATCTGAGGGCCTTTTTGTACTATCAGGAAGTTGGTATTTTGCAGGGTTTTTCTCTGGCAACCATCAGTCCCTTTCCTGTCCTTTCCTATTTTAGTCAGCGGGGGCCTCACCTTTTGCTAATCCTGTCATCTACCTGTGTATTGTGTTTTTCCTATATCACCGCAGTCTTTGAATGTGGGGGGCTTGCTATTCTTGTCTATTTTCTGAGGCAGAGAGTTATTCATCTTTCCTACCTTTAGGATAGTTAGTTCTCCGGCTGGGTTCGCGGTGCACAGGATGTTAGTTCACCCCTCGGCTACTTCTAGTTGTGTTGGTTAGTAAGGGGATGGCAGCCAGATTAGTTGCCAATGCTCTTGTCACCTTTTTGCCAATGATTTGTGGTGGTCTTCCATGGTTCCGGATCATAACAGGCATCCTAGTGTATAAACTCTCGATATCGATAGATGTTAAATGAAAGTTGTCCTGCCATTCGAAGGTGTCTAATACCTCTATGAACATCTTAGTATCTCTTATGAAGGCTGGGATTTTTTCCAGTAAGAGGTTTAACAGCCAATCCAGATATTGTGAGATTGGTTCAAAAATGGAGTTGATACAGGACACTATGGGTCGGCCAGGTGGTATAGTCTTATTTTTATGAATTTTTGGTATGCAATACCAGTGTGGAGAGGATGGGTGCGAGGGGAGCAATTTTTCTGCCCTGTTTTTTGAGAGAAATCTATCCGTGACTTTTCTGTTCAAAAAACTACGAAGTTTTTCTTTATATTGACTTGTGGGGTCAAACAGTAGTTTAGTATACGTGGATGTATCATTTAGTTGTTTTTTTGCTTCTGCCAAATACATGGTTTTACTACTACTACTACTACTACCTATGCAAACTATAATAAAAGAGAGAAAGAAGGAAAAATTCATACGCGACAAGACGGACTATGAAACCAACCAAATTTTCTCATGGAAAAAAACTTTCCGAGGGGAGGCATCTGCATCAGGCGGATATGGATATAGAAAATCCAATGCTAACAATAAGAAAAAATTGTTTAAAAAAAAGGATCCCACAAGATCTGGGGATTCTAACAATAAGGAATTTACTTTCAAAACTGCAAGTAGAACAAAAAATTATCGACTTCATTGAGGAGGCTTTAAATTTAGTTCTTAAAAATAATTCCTTCAAGTTTGGAGCTCAATGGTACAAACAATGCGGGGGTACCGCTATGGGTACCACCGTAGCATGTGTTTTTGCAAATTTATTCTTGGTGGCCTTAGAAAACAACTTGATTTACAGTATGCAAACCCCTTTTTTAAGACATATCAAAAAATACCTAAGATATGTCGACGATATTTTTATCGTATGGGATGGATCCGAGGGAGAGTTTCAAAATTTCGTGACCTATCTTAATACTGATAACATCTATAATATGAAATTTGCTTATGTCTTTGGAGACACAGAGTTGGAGTTCTTGGATGTAAAATTGACCTTAAATCGCGGATTCCTCAGCCGGGAGGTCTTCAGAAAACCCACAGCAAAAAATACGCTATTACATTTTAATAGCTATCATCCTCCTCACGCAAAAAAATCACTACCCTACAGCCAATTCCTTCGGATTGAAAGAATTAATAACAACAGCCAAATCCGTGATAAGCAATTTTTGGAGCTTGAGCATCGCCTCAAGGATAGAGGATACCCCTCCCCTATCATCGTGGCTGCAAATTTACGTACGCTCTCGAGATCAGAAGGGCCTGATAAAAAAACTACCACGAGTACCAACAACAGGGATAAGAGTAAAAAAGGTCCCAATGATAGAAAATTTCTATTTAGTTTCAAATTTGGTCCCATGGACAACCAGATAAAAGTAGAGATAAAAGAAGAGAAAAAAGGTATTAAGCTCACCCATGTAAGGTCCTCCAGTCTACAGCGCGAAACAGGCTGCCGTCCGCTCCTCGCCCTTGCACCCCTCTCTCCCCCCTCACTGCTCCTGTATAAGTCTGCAACCGCAGAATAAAACGTTTCGTGTTACTAACAGAGTGAGTTGCCGCCTTGTTCTTCAACATGCTGGATACATGTATGCAAATATCCATTATCTTTCATGAAAAAATTCTAAATGTCTGAATACTCACCTGATGTTATATAATGACAATGTTCTATTGTTCAGCACTATCACTCAATGGAGGGATGAAACACCTATACATCATATTAAAAAAATACTTTATGAGTCTGACATAACATTATTATGTAACCATTGAGTAGCGGAAAGAAACTAACATTACCAATATGGCCCAGAGTCTTATTTATCTGTGTGGATGGAGACCGTAGTAAGAGGATACAACTACAAAATAATCAGATAAAAACTTCAGGGAAGCTCAACACTCTATTTATGTCCTAATTGAAAAATGTTCATAATGAAAAAATGGTCAAAAGTGGTACTTCCACCCACAATAGATAATATACCTGATAAACAGTCTGGCAACGTGTTGTGAAGGCTAAATCAGCAAGGAATGGCAACCACTAACATGTAGGAACATTTTTTTTTTCTTTCTATTTTGTCAGAAATTCTGTAAGGAGAAGCATAGTGATATGAAATCAAGGTATATTGATTTAGGGCTGAAAAGGCTATAAGGCTATGTGCGCACGTTGTGTCGTGTCACTGCAGAAATTTCTGCAGTGATTTGACAGCTCATGTGCGCTTCAAATCACTGCAGAAACACTGAGTAATGGATGCAGTGTGTCTGCAGAATAGATGCCGATTTCATGCGCTCCGGATGCTGCCTCTCCCATAGACAGAGTGGGAGTACCATCCAAAGCGCACGAAAGAAGTGACATGTTGCATTTTTTAACGCACCGATTTGGATCAAAATTTCAGCATGTAAATCACTGCACTCTCAAGCACAAAGTGCAGATGGATTATGCCCAATCTTCATAGATTGTGCAGGGGACGCAGGACGGACGCATTTACGCTACCGTGCATGTAATACGCACATGTGCGCACACAGCCTAAAACTGACTATATCTGACTGGTAGTGTGGAAACATGTATCACAGGACTTGCAATCTGCACAATCAGTGGTTTCAAATGTTATAAATCAGTCCAAGAATAATCCTATAAAGGCACAACGTATCTTGTGATCAGCAAAATGCGTAAAACTGGAAATACTAAATCTATTAGAGTGCTATAGGGCTAAAATCCTGTACCAGGCTGATAGTCTGGTACTTGTATAGCAGGAATATGCACTTATAATGAAAGTCTGCAATATAAAACCAGCAATAAGCTCCTTACAGGAAAAACGTATATAAAGGGACTGGATGAATACATACAATACACCACCAAAGTGACTGTCGTGACCGCTTAGCAAGAGGGGTTGGTGTTTATATATAATAGGTGGCTAGTGAGGCAGTGCTTCCTGCTTCCTGCTGGTGGAACGCTAGAAGATGTCGCTATGAACTGCATTGGCCGTCAGTGCATGCGCAGTGCAATAGCAGCACCACGCATGCATGTGTAAAAAGGGTGAGAGCACTCTATTGCACATGCGTAATCTGCGCAATAGAAAAGATAGGTGCCAATGTTTATGTCATAGGTGGTTAGTTAGGCGACACTTCCTTCGTCGCTATGAACTGCATTGGCCGGCAGTTCATGTGCGGTATAACACCGGCATTGCGCATGCTCGTGACAACAGAGTGAGAGCGTTAATACACATGCTGAAGCCGTGCAATAGCAAAGATAGGTGCCAGTGGTAGCGTTCTTGGTGATAATAGGCCGGACAATAGCAGGGTGCCCATAGATAGCATGGTGCTGAGGAAGCGTTAGAATTGACAGAGGAAGTCTGGAATGGAAAATAAAAGCAGGATTATTGTCATTATATTATATATATAAAATATATATATAGTACAGACCAAAAGTTTGGACACACCTTCTCATTCAAAGAGTTTTCTTTATTTTCATGACTCTAAAAATTGTAGATTCACATTGAAGACATCAAAACTATGAATCAAAACATGTGGAATAAAATACTTAAAAAAGTGTGAAACAACTGAAAATATGTCTTATATTCTAGGTTCTTCAAAGTATCCACCTTTTGCTTTGATTACTGCTTTGCACACTCTTGGCATTCTCTTGATGAGCTTCAAGAGGTAGTCACTGGAAATGGTCTTCCAACAGTCTTGAAAGAGTTCCCAGAGATGCTTAGCACTTGTTGGCCCTTTTGCCCTCACTCTGCAGTCCAGTTCACCCCAAACCATCTCGATTTGGTTCAGGTCTTTTGACTGTGGAGGCCAGGTCATCTGGCGTAGCATCCCATCACTCTCCTTCTAAGGCCCGTTTCACACGTCAGTGAAAAACACAGACGTTTTTCACTGGCGTGTAAAACACGCACATGTCCCTGCGTGTGCCGAAAATCACGGCACACGTGGGTTGTCTAAGTGCAATCCGGGCTCCGTTCTCCGTGGCCCGTGATTGTACTTAGAGATTCACTCACCTGCGCCCGCTCCCGCTGTCTGTGGTGCTGAACCCTCCCGCGAGGCAGCATCCGGCCGGCGGTGACCCCTGCAGGAGCTGGTTCCGGGTCAGCTGTGTCGCGCATAATGAATATGCGCGACAGTAATCAGCCGGCACAGAAGGAGCAGGGAGAACGGGCTGCAGAGGACATCGCTGGACGCCGGGTGAGTTAAAATGTTTATTATTTTAAAAGCACGTTTTTTTCTGGCACGTGTTTCACGGACCACACCACTGCGTGGTCCGTGGAACATCAGTGATGCCAGAAAAAAATGGACATGTCTCCGTGCAGCAATCACGCACACGCGGGTACGCTGCACGGAGACACATGCAGTGACAAATCACTGACGTGTGAGCAGACCCATTCATTAGAATGGGTCTGCGTATGTCAGTGATTCTGGTACGTTTAAAGAAAAGCACAAACGTACCAGAATCACTGACGTGTGAAAGGGGCCTTAGTCAAATAGCCCTTACACAGCCTGGAGGTGTGTTCGGGGTCATTGTCCTGTTGAAAAATAAATGATGGTCCAACTAAATGCAAACCGGATGGAATTGCATGCCGCTGCAAGATGCTGTGGTAGCCATGCTGGTTTAGTATGCCTTCAATTTTGAATAAATCCACAACAGTGTCACCAGCAAAGCACCCCCACACCATCACACCTCCTCCTCCATGCTTCACGGTGGGAACCAAGCTTATAGAGTCCATCCGTTCACCTTTTCTACAAAGACACGGTGGTTGGATCCAAAGATCTCAAATTTGGACTCATCAGAGAAAAGCACAGATTTGCACTGGTCTAATTTCCATTCCTTGTGTTCTTTAGCCCAAACAAGTCTCTTCTGCTTGTTGCCTGTCCTTAGCAGTGGTTTCCTAGCAGCTATTTTACCATGAAGGCCTGCTGCACAAAGTCTCCAGTTGTTCTAGAGATGAGAAGGTGTCCAAACTTTTGGTCTGTACTGTGTATATATATATACTGTAGGATATATTATTGAACATAAGGCACGCAAAATTAGCAAATATAAGGATGCATCATTATACTTTCCGGAGTATGACATTCCCGAAATATGGAACCCAGAACAAATATGAGACTAACTCACAAAAGTGAAACATGACATACAAAACATGACTATCAATCACATGTGGGGATCTCAGTAAGGAACCTCGTACTCCCTATTTAAACCATAGGGCTCCAAAGTCTGTAGATGATGAATACAGTAGGCTTCCCGTTCCTTTAATTTTTTTATCCTGCAGTTGAAGTAGCTGTGCAACTCCACAACTCAATACATTTGACCTCAGCTGCCAACGGGAACAGATGTTGCTGGTGCTGGGTATTGCACCCTCTCCGATCACATATTGATGACCAATCCTAAGGCGATGTTCACATTTCCGTTGTTTTGCATCAGTCACCTGCGTTGCTTAATGCTTGTGACTGATGCGTTGTAATTTGGAATTTCTTGGAATGAGAAATCGGAATGAGAAAGCGGAATCCATTGAGAGAGAACGATCAGCTGATCAATCTGAAAAGCCGGCCGTCAGGTGATCAGCTGATCGCTCTCAAAAGCCGATCAGCTGATCACATTGAAAAGCCAGCCGCCGGGTGATCAGCTGATCTCTCTGAAAAGCCGATCATTTCATTTTAAAACCTGTGTGGGAGGGGTAGGGGTAGGGGGAGGGGGGAAGAGAGAGAGAGGAACTGATTTTACCTGATTTCTGACGTTCTGCTGGACATGCTGAGTATGCTCAGTAAAACGTGACTTATTCCTGCACTGGAATCCATTGCAGGACGAGGATAACGGAACCCTGCACCATAGACTTACATTATTAAGTCCTGTGGGGTGCATTTTTTTGCCGCAACAAAAAACGTTGCATGCTGCGTCCCTCCCGCCCGACGGTCAGTCAGTAAATGACTGATGCACCGCGTTGCGGATGCAACGCAGGGTCATTAGTCACAATCCGTCGCCCATACAAGTCTATGGGAAACAACGGATCCGCCAAACGGATTGCGTTGTTTATCAGAGCGGCGGATTGTGACTGATTCTAAACAACGGAAATGTGAACATAGCCTAAGAATACACAAATAACATAAAAGTCATAGACAGTCTTTTGAAAGATTTTATTTAAGTGAGGAGGATCATTAAGGAACTGACACATCATGAAGTCAGAGTCAAATTTTGACAAAGTGTGGCCTTAGACAAAGGGAATAATGGGGCCCCAACAGGCTACCCTACTGTACCATCATGCTGAAAAAAATAAGATGCATTTAAAGGTAATTGCTGCATTATTTTTATTTTAAAGAGAAACCAAGGGAAAAATTGTGAAACCATACCCTGCTGTAACTAAATAAAAGCATAGTGCATATAAACATAGGGTACTTAGTAAACACAGTTTTTGTTTTTTTGTATTCAGTACAAATGGGGTGTGGCCCTCCCTCTTGGTGAGCTGGACATTTCATTCTGTGAATCCCCCTGACTGTGTGTGTCCTGTTGGGACCCGGTCGCTCTCAGCCCTTAGCCACATTGAGGCCTATTTTAGACCCATGGTAAGGTTTTAATATTAGAGAGTGTAGGTACTATCCCATCTGGGTAAACCTTGGCGTTGGTGGGATAGCTTTATGCTTTTTTTTATCAAAAACAGTGTTTACTAAGTACCCTATGTTTATATGCACTATGCTTTTATTTAGTTACAGCAGGGTATGGTTTCACAATTTTTCCCTTGGTTTCTCTTTGTCTAATGGCCAGTGTGAATATGAGCTCACAAGTTCCATGTATACCATCTCATACTCCGGCTCACTTTTTTGTTTTTTTGTTTTTTTTGTTTTGTTTTTATTTATTTTTTTTGCATTAATAATAGTGATTATGAAATCAAGTATTTTTAATACAAAATTAAATTAATTATTTAGTTTTTATTTAATTCTAGTGTTACTGAAGCACTGGGGGCTGCCATCTTGGATTTGCTGTGAATAACGACAGCTGCTCACCTCCTTTATGGCAGCCCCCTGTGCATAGAAGACCATTGTCAGACTGCGACCCTATACTTAATACAGAAACAGCGTCTGCTGTTATCTGGACGTGCCCCCTGGGCTGTCCAGATCAGAGTAGAGGGAGGAGATTGGCGCCATTTTTGTGAAGCTCACAGCGTATACTGTGTGCTCCACTTTCCCCCGTCACCCACCGGGATGGATGGGGAGAGTATCGGCAGCACAGTATATGGGGGTGTAGGATACAGTGAGGCATTGGAATACAGTCAGTGGGGCATTGGGATACAGTCATTGGGGCATTGGGATACAGTCAGTGGGGCATTGAGATACAGTCAGTGGGGCATTGGGATACAGTCATTGGGGCATTGGGATACAGTCAGTGGCGCATTGGGATACAGTCAGTGGGGCATTGGGATACAGTCAGTGGGCCATTGGGATACAGTCAGTGGGGCATTGGGATACAGTCAGTGGGGCATTGGGATACAGTCTGTGCGGTATTGGGATACAGTGTGGCGCTGATACAGTGGAGCACTACGCAGCTGCCCTTAGTGACATTTTAGACATATTAGGATCACTTTGCGGCCTCCAGCAAAATGGCTCTGCACTATGACGCTAAACTTCATTCTCTCTTATCCTTTTGGAAACACCCAGAACAGGAGGGGGGCTGTGACATCACACACAGGAGAGCAGATTCTGCCCACTTTTACTGCAGCTGTAATGTGAGCTAGTTCTACAGTATCTCTGCAGTAGGATTTCAGCAGCTGCTCCCCCTAGTGTTTGAGTGGAAAATATATAACTTTTAAATTTTTTTTTATATTTTTCTCAATGAAAAACAAATAACAGTATTTAAACATAACGTTAAAACATTAAAACTTTTTATATTTTTTCAGTTATTGAAAAAAAAAAATTGACGACACCTTCCCTTTTAAAGAAGCAGCTTTCAGATAGTTAAATCCTGATCTAATACATACAAGTCGTTTGGTTGTTGTTTATTGGACACTTTACACAGACAAAGAATGATATAGACAGAACAGTGGTGAATATGATCAAACTGTTCCCATGCAATATCCTTTTATCTGCAGCATTTTTCTTCTTTACACTGTTAGATGTGCTGCCAAGAACAGTGATTTTTATTTCCAGCATAAACCAATGAATGAGTGTTTTGCTCACTTCTAACCACTAATACTGAACTGTTCAGGACTGACCTTTACTGGTTTGTAAAGGTAGGAGGCCATAGAGTGACTGGTCTACCAATCTTTCTGCTGTGAAGGGTCTCTATGGAGGCTTTATCAGGCTACTTTCACACATCCGGTTTGAGCAGTGTGGCTCAATCCGGCAGTGAAACCTATGCAACGGATGCGGCGAAAACACCGCATCCTTTGCATAAGTTTTCACATGCGGCCCCTCCGTTTTTTACGGTTGCGGCACGCTACTAAGCATGCGCAGTGGAAGAAACCGCATCCGGCGGCCGGATGCGTTTTTTCCGCATCACGCCGCATCCGGCGTCCATAGGTATGCATTGAAAAATGCGCCTCAGCGGCCGGATGCGGCGCAATGCGGTTTTTTTGTCGGACAAAAAAACGTTGCAAGATATGTTGCCTCCGGCCACCGCTTTAATTAATTTTGCCGCATCCGGAAAAAAACAGATGCAACGCAAAGCCATCAGGCACAATCCAGTAACAATGCAAATCTATGGGGATAAAACGGATGCGGTACCGCATCCGTTTTACCCGTTTTTTCCCGGATTGTGCCTGATGGAAAAAACCTGATGTGTGACAGTAGCCTTAGGGAAAAAGGCTCTGGGCAATTACCTAGCTTAGCCGTCTCCTTTACTAGACCTGCTTGTAGGAAAAATAAAAAAGGAAGAGATTTGTAAGTTAGTGCTACATAATAAAGCAAGAATATTGAGACATTAAACTATACTCTTTTAAATACTTGTTTATTTGAAAAGGCAGACGTCCATTGCTGGCCATACTGGTTACTCTTTAGTGGCAGTTAGACAATGACATTGAGTTATAAAAAAATCTCCTCAAATCTTAGAAGACCTAATGAAGCAGTGGCATACTGGTAACGTGACGCCCTGGACCCCAGGGGTCACAGAATAACATCACATACACACACACACCCTCCCCTGGTCAGGAACATCCGTCAAACAAAACCCTTGTTGCCTCCCTCCAGGGTCTGATGTCCACACCAGGTGGGGCGGAGCCAGGCGGTTGGCCCCACCCACCGAGGAGTTCACAGGCCTGGAGGCGGGAAAAATCAGTAGTTCTGAGTGGAGTGAAGTGAAGTGGAGAGGTGGAAGTGAAAGGAGCAGAGACTGTGTGTGTCTGGGTTGGAGCCCAGACACCATCAGCAAGGTAGGCAGACGGTGGTGGCCGTCGGCAGGAGTTGGTGGAGGTCTGCAGAACCGTAGGACCGGGGTCAGGCGGTGGCCCGCCGGTACCGAACCGGGGAGCGAATTGAAGCCAAGCACCAAGGCAGGGTACTCAGACCCTGACTAGGCTCGGAAGCCGCCTTAAAGGTCGAATTCTCTGATTGCGATCTGGACCTCAGGGCTTCATTCCCAACCAAGTCCCGTCAGAAGGCAACAGCCCAACCCGTCCAGGTAAGAGCCACCGCCAACGGCCAGAGATCCAAGGGCCAGCGCCTGTGGGCAAAACGGGCTCTCCCGATTTGTACACGCCGGGGAGCGAACTACCTGTGGGAATCCATAGGCATCAAACACTTACACATAGGTGCAGGGAACGACATCCACCATTAACCTGTCCAGGGAGAGTGAAGGCACCGCAGCCGCCTGCGGGCCCTGTACATCCAGCCATTTGGTTTACCAGAGACTCTGTTCTTGTCTATCTGAGTGAGTACACCAATGCCATCCGGAACCGCGCTGCACCGTAAGGTGGGCTTTGCACACTACGACATCGCAGGTGCGATGTCGGTGGGGTCAAATCGAAAGTGACGCACATCCGGCGTCACTTGCGATGTCGTAGTGTGTAAATCCTAGATGATACGATGAACGAGCGCAAAAGCGTCGTTATCGTATCATCGCTGCAGCCTCCGACATTTCCATAATGCCGGTGCAGCGACAGGTGCGATGTTGTTCCTCGCTCCTGCGGCAGCACATATCGCTATGTATGAAGCCGCAGGAGCGAGGAACTTCACCTTACCTGCCGCCGGCTGCAATGAGAAGGACGGAGGTGGGCGGGATGTTTACATCCTGCTCATCTCCGCCCCTCCACTTCAATTGGCCGCCTGCCGCGTGACGTCACTGTGACGCCGCACGACCCGCCCCCTAAGGAAGGAGGCGGGTCGCCGGCCAGAGGGACGTCGCACGGCAGGTATGTGCGTGTAAAGCTGCCGTAGCGATAATAATCGCTACGGCAGCTTTCACTAGATATTGAACGTGCGACGGGGGCGGGACTATCGCTGCAGCATCGGTAACACATTGTTACTGATGTCGCAGCGTGCAAAGCCCGCCTAACGCTGCCTCCTCCAATCGGCACCTGCACCTATCCCCTACCCATTACACACCCCAACCGGGGCCCCGGGACCAACAGCCCCTACCCATGGAGGAACCAACAACTCAGCTGCTCTCCGCCATCGCTCCCAGGAACCCCCGTCACAAGCAGCGGTGGTGCCCACCATCACCATAACCCTATGGGTGGCGTCACAACCGACATCCCATCACCAACCAACCTAACCTCCCCTGTTGTAAATGTTAGTTATGTTTTGGCTGCTGGGAGGCTCCCTCTGGTGGCCAGTAATGATTTGGACTTGGACCAGGTGTGTTGTGCAGTGGGTGTTTCCTTTGCTAACTCTCTGCTTATTTAAAGCCTGGCCTGATTGCAGGCTGTTGCCGGATGTCAGTTGTTCTTTGTATCTCCAGCCTGCTTAATCCTGCTCTACACCACATCTTCCCCAGATAAGTGCTTGGTCTTTATTTATTGCCTGGTTCTTTTATTTATCTGGGTTTGTCATTTGCTGTGGTTGGTTTCAGTTTATTTGCTTGCTGGGATTTTCCCCCTCAGTGGATTGTTGGGGAACTCCCTGCAGTTCTGTGTGGAGTATAGCTCCTTTGGGTCCATGTGTTTGTGGCTTGTTGACTTTGTTATGATTCTTGTTTTCTGTTCATTGGTATGACAAGGGCACCTGGTATAGGACGGAGCTCAGATCTTGCGATCTGAGGGCCTTTTTGTACTATTAGAAAGTTGGTATTTTGCAGGGTTTTTCTCTGGCCACCATCAGTCCCTTTCCTGTCCTTTCCTATTTTAGTCAGCGGGGGCCTCACCTTTTGCTAATCCTGTCATCTACCTGTGTATTTTGTTTTTCCTATATCACCGCAGTCTTTGAATGTGGGGGGCTAGCTATTCTTGTCTATTTTCTGAGGCAGAGAGTTATTCATCTTTCCTACCTTTAGGATAGAAAGTTCTCCGGCTGGGTTCGCGGTGCACAGGATATTAGTTCACCCCTCGGCTACTTCTAGTTGTGATGGTTAGTAAGGGGATGGCTGCCAGATTAGTTGCCAATGCTCTTGTCACCTTTTGTCAATGATTTGTGGTGGTCTTCCATGGTTCCGGATCATAACAGTACATCCGGCCCTACAAATTTAAAGGGTACTCTTGAGAAGGGAAAAAAAAAAAGCTACTGAGAAATTTTTTTTTGGTGTTTTCCTCTTCTTCTTTGGGTTCTGTGGAAGATTTCTTATGTCTAGCATGGATGAATTAGATGAGCATGTTGCTCATCTTGATGCTAAGGTTTGTCGTATAGAGTCTTATCTTGCACAGACTCCCCTTGCAGAGCCTAAGATTCCTGTTCCTGAATTTTTTTCGGGAGATAGGTCGAGATTTTTGAGCTTCAAAAATAATTGTAAATTATTTTTTGACCTGCGCCCTAAGTCCTCAGGGAATCCCGTATAGCAGGTTAAGATTGTCATCTCCTTGCTGTGTGGTGACCCTCAGGACTGGGCCTTCTCTTTAGCATCTGATGATCCGATTCTCAGTGATGTGGACTCCTTTTTTCAGGCCTTGGATTTATTATATGACGAACCCAATATTGTGGACAAGAAAAGGTCTTGTTGTCCTTAACTCAGGGTTTGGATTCTGCAGAAACGTTTTGTCAGAAATTTCAAAAGTGCGCGGTCCTTACCAAATGGAATGATGATGTGCTTGCGGCTCTTTTTCGGAAGGGTATTGCTGATGCTGTGAAGTATGTAATGGAAGGATTTCCCGTCCCTTCTGGTCTTGATGCCTCTATGACCTTTGCCATTCAGATTGATAGGCGTTTACGTGAGCGCAGGAAGATACCTGCTGGTTTTGTGCCTGTGGAACAGACTTTGGAGCCTATGGAGTGTGATAGGGTCCTTTCTAATGCTAGTCGGCAGTGGTTCAGATGGAAGAATAGACTGTGCTTCTATTGTGGAGATGCTTCTCATAATATCTCTGTCTGCGCTAAACGTGAAACGAGATTGGCTTCTTCTGTTACTGTGGGTTCTTTGCAACCAAAGTTTCTTTTGTCTGTCACATTGATTTGCTCATTGTCTTCCTTTTCTGCATTGGCCTTTGTGTACTCAGGGGCAGCGCTCAATTTGATGGATTTTGGGTTTGCTAGGGATTGTGGTTTCCCCATGGTTCCTTTGCAAACTCCTATTCCTTTAAGGGGCATTGATGCTACCCCTTTGGCAGAACATAAACTCCAATTTTGGACCCAGGTGCCTATGAGAGTTGCACCAGCGCATCAGGAAACTTGTACATTTTTAGTATTGCATAATCTACAGGATACCTTGGTACTGGGATTTCCGTGGTTGCAGACCCATAATCCGGTTCTTGACTGGAGATCCTTGTCGGTAGCTAGTTGGGGTTGTCAAGGTGTGCATCAGAACCTTTCCGTGTCATCCACGTCTGCTCAGGCAGTTGATGTTCTGGCCTTCTTGTCTGATTTCCGTGATGTATTTAATGACCAGGAATCTGATTCTCTGCCCCCACTTCGGGACTGTGGCTGTGCCATTCAGATGGTGCCCGGTTGTAAATTTCCCAAGGAGCGGATTTTCAACTTGTCTGTGCCCGAACATGATGCCATGCGGTCATACATCAGGGAATCCTTGGATAAGGGGCACATTCGGCCCTCATCTTCTCCTTTGGGTGCCAGTTTCTTCTTTGTTGCTAAGAAAGATGGTTCGTTGAGGCCTTGTATTGACTACCGTCTTCTTAATAAAATTACGGTCAAATATCAGTACCCTTTGCCTCTGATGTCTGATCTGTTCTCTAGAGTGAAGAGTGCCAAATGGTTTACGAAACTGGATCTCAAGGGTGCGTATAATCTCATCCGTATTAGAGGGTGATGAATGGAAGACGGCTTTTAATACTCCTGAGGGGCATTTTGAGTACCTAGAGATGCCTTTTGGGCTCACTAATGCACCCTCCGTCTTCCAGGCCTTCATGAATGATATTTTTCGGGACCTTATTGGTAAATTTTTGATTGTGCATTTGGATGACATCTTGATTTTTTCTGATGATTGGGACTCTCATGTTGGGCAAGTACGGGATGTTTTTCAGATACTTAAGGATAATGCACTGTACGTAAGGGGTCAAAGTGCCTCTTTGGGGTGCAAAGGATTTCCTTTTTGGGCTTCATCCTGTCTCCCTCCGCTATCGAAATGGACCCGGTTAAGGTTCAGGCTATTTACGACTGGGTGCAACCGACTTCTCTAAAATCCCTACAGTGGTTTTTGGGGTTTGCTAATTTTTACCGTAAATTTATACCCAATTTTTCTGCCATTGTCAAACCTCTGACAGATTTGACAAAGAAGGGAGCTGATGCTGAGCATTGATCCCCTGAGGCAATTGTGGCCTTCCAGTAGCTTAAAAGGCGATTCACTTCTGCCCCAGTTCTGCAGCAACCTGATGTGTCTCGCCCATTGCAAGTTGAGATCGATGCCTCAGAGATCGGAGCAGGTGCTGTTCTGTCTCAACGAGACGATACTTCGGGTAAACTTAAGCCCTGTGCCTTTTTCTCTCGGAAGTTTGCTCCTTCTGAACAGAATTATGATGTGGGGAATCGGGAATTATTGGCTATGAAGTGGGCATTTCAAGAGTGGAGGCATTGGTTGGAGGGGGCTAGGCATCAAGTTGTGGTGCTTACGGACCACAAGAATTTCATCTATCTGGAATCGGCCAAGAGGTTGAATCCTCGGCAGGCCAGGTGGGCTTTGTTTTTTACCTGGTTTAATTTTGTGGTCTCTTTTTTGCCGGGCACCAAGAATGTTAAGGCCGATGCCCTTTCCAGGAGTTTCTGCGCGGACTCTTTGGAGGTTGTCGAACTGTCTACTATCCTGAATGATGGTGTAATTTTCTCGACTATTTCGCTTAATCTGCGGTTGGCACTGGCGGAATTTCAGGGGGATAAACCTGAGAGATGTCCTACAGGGAAACTGTTTGTCCTAGACCAATGGAGAGACTGAGTTGTCTCTGAGGTTCATTGCTCTGTTTTGGCGGGTCATCCTGGCATTTTTGGTACTCGGGATCTTGTGAGACGCTCTTTTTGGTGGCCTTCCCTGTCCCGAGATGTCCGTCGTTTTGTGCAGTTGTGTGGAGTTTGTTCTAGGTCCAAGCCCTGTTGTTCACGTTCTAGTGGGCTATTATCGCCTTTGCCTGTATCTAAGAAACCTTGGACGCACATCTCTATGGATTTTATTTCAGAGCTTCCCATCTTTCAGAAAATGACTGTGATTTGGGTGATCTGTGACAGATTCTCCAAGATGGTCCACTTGGTTCCCCTATCTAAGTTGCTGTCTTCATCAGAGTTGGTGCCTTTGTTTTTTCAACATGTTGTTTGTTTGCATGGTATTCCCGAAAACATTGTTTCTGACAGAGGGTGCAGTTTGTATCCAGGTTTTGGAGGATTTTTTGCTCCAAATTGGGTGTTCAGCTGTCTTTCTCCTCGGCGTTTCATCCTCAGACCAACGGTCAGACTGAAAGGGCTAACCAGACCCTGGAGACCTATTTACGGTGTTTTGTTTCTGCGGATCAGGATGACTGGGTTTCGTTTTTGCCTTTGGCTGATTTTGCCATTAACACTAGAGCTAGTTCTACCACGTCGGTGTCCCCTTTTTCTGCAATTTTGGGTATCTCCCTAGGTTCCTCTCAGGGGAGCTTGAGGCATCTGACTGTCCGGGGGTGGATTCGGTGGTCAACAGAATGCAGCAGATTTGGGGGAAGGTAGTGGATAAATTGTTTCAGTCCCAACAAACTGCCCAAAAGTTTGCCAACCGGCGTCGGACTGTTGGTCCCCGGTTTAAAGTAGGGGACATGGTGTGGTTGTCCTCTAAAAATATTCCTATGAGAGTTCCATCTCCTAAATTTAATCCCAGATTTATTGGTCCTTATAAGATTTCAGAGATTATTAACCCTGTATCTTTCCGTTTGACTCTGCCTGCGTCATTTAAGATTCACAATGTCTTCCATAAGTCCTTGTTGAAGAAACATGTGGAGCCAGCAGTTCCTGCAGCAGCGCCTCTTGACCCTGTTCTGGTACAAGGGGATCTGGAGTATGAGGTTGAAAAAATTCTGGATTCCCGTCGCAGTAGGTGTCAGCTTCAGCACCTTGTGAAATGGAAGGGTTATGGGCAGGAGGATAACTCTTGGGTTGTGGCTTCTGACATTCATGCGGACAGGTTGGTTCGCGCCTTCCATCATGCTCATCCCGTGCGACCCGGTGGCGTGGGTGAGGGTTCGGTGACCCCTCCTCAAGGGGGGGTACTGTTGTGAATGTTAGTTATGTCTTGGCTGCTGGGAGACTCCCTCTGGTGGCCAGGAAAGGTTTGGACAGAGACCAGGTGTGTTGTGCAGTGGGTGTTTCCTTTGCTAACTCTCTGCTTATTTAAGTCCTGGTCTGATTGCAGGCTGTTGCCGGATGTCAGTTGTTCTTTGTATCTCCAGCCTGCTTAATCCTGCTCTACACCACATCTTCCCCAGATAAGTGCTTGCTCTTTATTTATTGTCTGGTTCTTTTGTTTATCTGGGATGTCATTTGGAGCTCAGATCGTGCGATCCGAGGGCCTTTTTGTACTATCAGGAAGTTGGTATTTTGCAGGGTTTTTCTCTGGCCACCATCAGTCCCTTTCCTGTCCTTTCCTATTTTAGTCAGCGGGGGCCTCACCTTTTGCTAATCCTGTCATCTACCTGTGTATTGTGTTTTTCCTATATCACCGCAGTCTTTGAATGTGGGGGGCTAGCTATTCTTGTCTATTTTCTGAGGCAGAGAGTTATTCATCTTTCCTACCTTTAGGATAGAAAGTTCTCCGGCTGGGTTCGCGGTGCACAGGATGTTAGTTCACCCCTCGGCTACTTCTAGTTGTGATGGTTAGTAAGGGTATGGCGGCCAGATTAGTTGCCAATGCTCTTGTCACCTTTTGCCAATGATTTGTGGTGGTCTTCCATGGTTCCGGATCATAACACTCCCCCTTTTCACTCGTGGGCGAGAAGGCGCCGCTCAAGCCCCGGGTCCGTCCCCGTGCTCGAGCCACAGAGGAGCAGAAGCACCGGACCCAAGCGCCAGCGAACCCCTTGAGCGAGTGGCATTCCCGACCCTGCGACAACTTGGTGTCATGAACAGGATCCTACCCATCTACTGACCAGTAGAAGTGCGCCTTGCAGTCCCCGCTGGCGGTGTCCGGTCAAAAAATTTTGAAAGTCTGCCATCTTGGGCGCGAAAAGTTCCCGCTCAAGTCGTCTTCCCTGAGCAGGGAAGGCACAAAAGTGAAGCCCCGCCCCCAGGAGAAGGAGGTGCCAGAGAGAACCTAGGGGGGGACGGGTGAAGAATGGCGGCATGTAACTAGTACTGCAGAGTGCAGGGATGCCAGGACTCGGCCGCAACACATTCCTTTACCTAGCAGCAAGATGTGCCAGGAGCTCCAGGCCATGGTCCACTCCATGGTGTCGGAGTGGACGTCGGAGAAGACGGGCCTGGTCGTGATCGTTCGGGCATCCGAAGTGGAGGTGGTTCCAGAGGAGCGGGTAAGCGACCCACGCCCCTATGTCCCTGAGGGATCAGTCGATATGGCTGAGGGGCCCGGCCTGCTGCCGTCCACCACGCCAGCTCCCTCACTGCCCCTGCCCGCGGCCAACGCCCTGACCGACCCGTTACCTCTGTCACCGGTAGCGGAGCCCGCAGCATTTGTGGAAAAAGGCCCGAGCCTTACCTTTGTCACTATCCTGGCACCCGTCTCTGCTTCCATCCCAGCCGCACCGGAGATGACGACGGCCCCGGCAGTCCGCCCGTCCGCAGCGGAGGCGACCCTCGACCGGAGGCCAGCACCGCAAGTCACGTCCACCGCTCCCAGACACCCAGACTCGGCTGAGGCACAACGGGGATGTATGTTGTGAATGTCAGTTATGCTTTGGCTGCTGGGAGGCTCCCTCTTGTGGTCAGGAATGGTTTGGACATAGACCAGGTGTGTTGAGCAATGGGAGTTTCCATTGCTAACTCTCTGCTTATTTAAATCCTGGTCTGATAGCAGGTTATGCCGGATGTCAGTTGTTATTTGTTCACCAGCCTGCATCATTCTGCTCCACACCCCATCTACCCCAGATTGCACTTTATTTATTGTTTCGTTCTTTTTCTCTTATCTGAGCTTGTCATTTGCTGTGTTTGTTTTCAGTTTATTTGCATGCAGGGATTTTCCCTCTCAGTTGCTTAGCTGGGAAACTCCCTGCAGTTTTGTTTGGAGTATAGCTCCTTTAAGACCATGTGTTTGTGGCTTTTTGAATTTGTTATCATTCTTGTTTTCTGTTCATTGGTATGACAAGAGCACCTGGTATAGGACGGAGTGCAGATCGTGCAATCTGAGGGCCTTTTTGTACTATCAGGAATTTGGAATTTTGCAGGGTTTTCCTCTGTCCACCATCAGCCCCTTTCCTGTCCTTTCTTATTTTAGTCAGTGGGGGCCTCACCTTTTGCTAATCCTATCATCTGTGTATTGTGTTTTCTTATATCACTGCAGTCTTTGAATGTGGGGGGCTTGCTATTCTTTATCTATTTTCTGAGGCAGAGAGTTATTCATCTTTCCTTCCTTTAGGATAGCTAGTTCTCCGGCTGGGTTCGCGGTGCACAGGATGTTAGTTCACCCCTCGGCTACTTCTAGTGTTGATGGTTAGTAAGGGGATGGCGGCCAGATTAGTTGCCAATGCTCTTGTCACCTTTTACCAATGATTTGTGGTGGTCTTCCATGGTTCCGGATCAAAACAGTACATTCGGCCAACAAATTTAAAGGGTAAGAGGGAGAAAAAGGGAAAAAAAAATAAAATAAAGTCTGCTGAGAAATTTTTTTTTGGTGTTTTTCCTCTTCTTCTTTGGGTTCCGTGGAAGATTTCTTTTTGCTAGCATGGATAAATTGGGTGAGCGTGTTGTTTATCTTGATGCTAACGTTCGTCGTATAGAGTCTTAAGTTGCACAGACTCCCCTTGCAGAGTCTCAGATTCCCGTTCCTGAATTTTTTTCGGGAGATAGGTTGAGATTTTTGAGCTTCAAAAATAATTGTAAATTATTTTTTGACCTGCGCCCTAAGTCCTCAGGGAATCCCGTACAGCAGGTTAAGATTGTCATCTCCTTACTGCGTGATGACCCTCAGGACTGGGCCTTCTCTTTAGCGTCTGATGATCCGATTCTCAGTGATGTGGACTCCTTTTTTCAGGCCTTGGGTTTATTATATGACAAACCCAATTTTGTGCACCAAGCAGAAAAGGTCTTGTCCTTAACTCAGGGTTTGGATTCTGCAGAAACATTTTGTCAGAAATTTCGAAAGTGGGCGGTCCTTACCAAATGGAATGATGATGCGCTTGCGGCTCTTTTTCGGAAGGGTATTGCTGATACTGTGAAGGATGTAATGGTAGGATTTCCCGTCCCTTCTGGTCTTGATGCCTCTATGACCTTGGCCATTCAGATTGATAAGCGGTTACGTGAGCGCAGGAAGATACCTGCTGGTTTTGTGCCTATTGAACAACCATTGGAACCTATAGAGTGTGATAGGGTCCTTTCTAATGCTAGTCTGCAGGGGTTCAGACGGAAGAATAGACTGTGCTTCTATTGTGGAGACGCTTCTCATAACATCTCTGTTTGCCCTAAACATGAAAGGAGATTGGCTACTTCTGTTACTGTGGGTTCTTTGCAACCAAAGTTTCTTTTGTCTGACACATTGATTTGCTCATTGTCTTCCTTTTCTGCATTTGCCTTTGTGGACTCAGGGGCAGCGCTCAATTTGATGGATTTTGGGTTTGTTAGGGATTGTGGTTTCCCCATGGTTCCTTTGCAAACTCCTATTCCATTAAGGGGCATTGATGCTACCCCTTTGGCAGAACATAAACTCCAATTTTGGACCTAGGTGCCTATGAGAGTTGCACCAGCGCATCAGGAAACTTGTACATTTTTAGTATTGCATAATCTACAGGACCTTGGTACTGGGATTTCCGTGGTTGCAGACCCATAATCCAGTTATTGACTGGAGATCCTTGTCGGTAGCTAGTTGGGGTTGTCAAGGTTTGCATCAGGACCTTTCCGTGTCGTCTACGTCTGCTCAGGCAGTTGATGTTCCGGCCTTCTTGTCTGATTTCCGTGATGTATTTAATGACCAGGAATCTGATTCTCTGCCCCCACACCGGGACTGTGACTGTGCCATTGAGTTGGTGCTGGGTTGTAAATTTCCCAAGGGGCGGATTTTCAACTTGTCTGTGCCCGAACATGATGCCATGCAGTCATACATCAGGGAATCATTGGAAAAGGGGGGACATTCAGCCCTCATCTTCTCCTTTGGGTGCTGGCTTCTTCTTTGTTGCTAAGAAAGATGGGTCGTTGAGGTCTTGTATTGATTACCGTCTTCTTAATAAATTTATGGTCAAATATCAGTACCCTTTGCCTCTGATGTCTGATCTTTTCTCTAGAGTGAAGAGCGCCAAATGGTTTACGAAACTGGATCTCAAGGGTGCGTATAATCTCATTCGTATTAAGGAGGGTGATGAATGGAAGACGGCTTTTAATACTCCCGAGGGGCATTTTGAGTACCTAGTGATGCCTTTTGGGGTCACATGCACCCTCTGGCTTCCAGGCCTTCATGAATGATATTTTTCGGGACCTTATTGGTAAATTTTTGATTGTGTATTTGGATGACATCTAGATTTTTTCTGATGATTGGGACTCTCATGTTGGGCAAGTACGGGCTGTTTTTCAGATACTTAAGGATAATGCACTGTACGTTAAGGGGTCAAAGTGCCTCTTTGGGGTGCAAAGGATTTCCTTTTTGGGCTTCATCTTGTCTCCCTCCGCTATCGAAATGGACCCGGTTAAGGTTCAGGCTATTTACGACTGGGTGCAACCGACTTCTCTAAAATCCCTGCAGCAGTTTTTGGGGTTTGCTAATTTTTACCGTAAATTTTTAGCCAATTTTTCTGCCATTGTCAAACCTCTGACAGATTTGACAAAGAAGGGAGCTGATGCTGAGCATTGGACCCCTGAGGCAATTGTGGTCTTCCAGGAGCTTAAAAGGCGATTCACTTCTGCCCCAGTTCTGCAGCAACTTGATGTGTCTCGCCCATTTCAAGTTGAGATTGATGCCTCAAAGATCGGAGCAGGTGCTGTTCTGTCTCAACGAGACGCTACTTCGGGTAAACTTAAGCCCTGTGCCTTTTTCTCTCGGAAGTTTGCTCCTTCTGAACAGAATTATGATGTGGGGAACCGGGAATTATTGGCTATGAAGTGGGCATTTGAAAAGTGGAGGCATTGGTTGGAGGGGGCTAGACATCAAGTTGTGGTGCTTACGGACCACAAGAATCTTACCTATCTGGAATCGGCCAAGAGGTTGAATCCTCGGCAGACCAGGTGGGCTTTGTTTTTTACCCGGTTTAGTTTTGTGGTCTCATTTTTGCCGAGCACCAAGAATGTTAAGGCCGATGCCCTTTCCAGGAGTTTCTGCACTGACTCTTTGGAGGTTGTCGAGCCGTCTACTATCCTGAATGATGGTGTAGTTTTCTTGGCCCTTTCGCCTGATCTGCGGTTGGCACTGGCAGAATTTCAGGGGGATAAACCTGAGAGATGTCCTACAGGGAAACTGTTTGTCCCGGACCAATGGAGAGACCGAGTTGTGCCTGAGGTTCATTGCTCTGTTTTGGCGGGTCATCCTGGCATTTTTGGTGCTCGGGATCTTTTTGGTGGCCTTCCCTGTCTCGGGATGTCCGTCGTTTTGTGCAGTCCTGTGAAGTTTGTTCTAGGTCCAAGCCCTGTTGTTCATGTTTTGGTGGGCTATTATCGCCTTTGCCTGTACCTAAGAAACCTTGGACGCACATCTCTATGGATTTTATTTCAGAGATTCCCGTCTCTCAGAAAATGACTGTGATTTGGGTGATCTGTGACAGATTCTCCAAGATGGTCCACTTAGTTCCCCTATTTAAGTTGCCGTCTTCATCAGAGTTGGTGCCTTTGTTTTTCCAACATGTTGTTCGTTTGCATGGTATTCCCGAAAACATTGTTTCTGACAGAGGGGTGCAGTTTGTATCCAGGTTTTGGAGGATTTTTTGCTCCAAATTGGGTGTTCATCTGTCTTTCTCCTCGGCGTTTCATCCTCCTCAGACCAACGGTCAGACTGAAAGGGCTAACCAGACCCTGGAAACCTATTTACCGTATTTTGATTCTGCGGATCAGAATGACTGGGTTTCGTTTTTGCCTTTGGTTGAATTTGCCCTTAACAATAGAGCTAGCTCTACCACATTGGTGTCCCCCTTTTTCTGCAATTTTGGGTATCACCCCAGGTTCCTCTCGGGGCAGCTTGAGGCGTCTGACTGTCCGGGGGTGGATTCGGTGGTAAACAGAATGCAGCAGATTTGGGGGCAGGTAGTGGATAAATTGTTTCAGTCCCAAGAAACTGCCCAAAAGTTTGCCAACCGGTGTCGGACTGTTGGTCCCCGGTTTAAAGTAGGGGACATGGTGTGGTTGTCCTCTAAAAATATTCCTATGAGAGTTCCATCTCCTAAATTTAAGCCCAGATTTATTGGGCCTTAAAAGATTTCAGAGATTATCAACCCTGTATCTTTCCGTTTGACTCTGCCTGCGTCATTTAAGATTCACAATATCTTCCATAAGTCCTTGTTGAAGAAACATGTGGAGCCAACCCTGTTTTGGTACAAGGGGATCTGGAGTATGAGGTTGAAAAACTTCTGGATTCCCGTCGCAGTAAGCGTCAGCTTCAGTACCTTGTGAAATGGAAGGGCTATGGGCAGGAGGATAACTCTTGGGTTGTGGCTTCTGACATTCATGCAGACAGGTTGGTTCGCGCCTTCCATCATGCTCATCCCGAGCGACTCGTTAGCGTTGGTGAGGGTTCGTTGACCCCTCCCCAAAGGGGGGGTATTGTTGGGAATGTCAGTTATGCTTTGGCTGCTGGGAGGCCCCCTCTTGTGGCCAGGAATGGTTTGGACATAGACCAGGTGTGTTGAGCAATGGGCGTTTCCATTGCTAACTCTCTGCTTATTTAAATCCTGGTCTGATAGGAGGCTATGCCGGATGTCAGTTGTTCTTTGTTTACCAGCCTGCTTCATTCTGCTCCACAACACATCTACCCCAGATAAATGCTTTGCTCTTTATTTATTGTTTGCTTCTTTCACTCTTATCTGAGTTTGTCATTTGTTGTGGTTGTTTTCAGTTTATTTGCATGCAGGGATTTTCCCTCTCAGTTGCTTAGCTGGGAAACTCCCTGCAGTTTTGTTTGTAGTATAGCTACTTTAAGTCCATGTGTTTGTGGCTTTTTGAATTTGTTATGATTCTTGTTTTCTGTTCATTGGTATGAAAAGAGCGCCTGGTATAGGATGGAGTGCAGATCGTGCGATGTGAGGGCCTTTTTGTACTATCAGGAATTTGGAATTTTGCAGGGTTTTTCTCTGTCCACCATCAGCCCCTTTCCTGTCCTTTCCTATTTTAGTCAGTGGGGGCCTCACCTTTTGCTAATCCTATCATCTATCTGTGTATTGTGTTTTCTTATATCACCGCAGTCTTTGAATGTGGGGGCTTGCTATTCTTTATCTATTTTCTGAGGCAGAGAGTTATTCATCTTTCCTTCCTTTAGGATAGCTAGTTCTCCAGGTGGGTTTGCGGTGCACAGGAGGTTAGTTCACCCCTCGGTTACTTCTAGTGTTGATGGTTAGTAAGGGGATGGTGGCCAGATTAGTTGCCAATGCTCTTGTCACCTTTTACCAATGATTTGTGGTGGTCTTCCATGGTTCCGGATCATAACAGATGTAGCTGCCAAGAGGCAGGGCAGGCCACGTCACAGCGGGGTCCCTCAGTACCAAAGGCGCCGGTCGTAGCCAGCATGGAGGGACTCCGGCTTGGCCCGTCCCCCACACAAGCTGACCCAGAGCAAGCAGAAGGTGCTCTACACTGGGAGCGGCGGCAACGGCAGCTGCGCCCCGAGATTGCTGCTTAGGAAAGAAAAGTTAAAAGGGTAGCGGTTCCCAGCTACCTTGCTGTCGGTCCCCATGGGGACCCTGTTGATGTTCCAGTTGGCCCTCAAGATTAAAGAGTCCAGGTGAGGAGCAGTCGTACCCGCACCGCCGGCACCTGAAAATGGAGTCCTGTGTGACAGTGTCACCCCTGAGTGAGGGTGGCATTGGGGGCTTGTGCTGTCCGGTGGTAGACTGTGGGAAAGCTGCAGGAGAAAGTTGTACCGGAGTCAAGTGTTGAGGATAGCCCCTGGGACCCAACTGACAGTCCCCGTTGGGACCCTACAGCAAGTCCCCATGGGACCTACAGTTTGCTTGTGGTAGCCCGTTGGCTATGAAGTGCCCTTCCCAGTTGGGACTAATGTTGTCCCCTTTTGTCACCGTTAACCCCTAAAAGCCCCTCCCACATGAGAAATCATGAACAAGGCCGAGAACTAGCATGCCACCCAAGAACTTGTGGGCTTGTAAGTAATTCCGGGCTGGAGTCCCGTTAACCGCCTCCTGAGAGGCAGGTTGGAGGAGGGACCCACAGCAGAGCAGGCTGGGGTCCAGTCACCACCAGGACCGGTGACCATCCTCCGGGGTCAGGGGTCCCCCTGGATGTGGGGCCCCCTGAATGACAACTGGGTGCAAGATACCGTACCCGTTCCCGCTTGGGCAACCTGAACCAGGTTCTGTTTTCCGAACTGGGGAAAAGGGGTGCTGCCCGCTTCTTAGGGGCAGCATCAAGGTTTAGGTTGTTTGGGTGGGGAAGTGGAAGAAATGGGACCCGGCCATGTTATTAAAAGTGTTTTATTAATGTTCCCGTCAGGGAAGATTTAACAAAAATGCATTCCACTGTTTTCTTTGTATTTATATTTTACAGAAAATAAAATCGGTGGTGGACAGGCAGCCCACGGACGGTCTGCGTTTAACCAAGGGGGACTGTGATGCCCTGGACCCCAGGGGTCACAGAATAACATCACATACACACACACTCCCTCTCCTGGTCAGGAACACCAATCAAACAAAACCCTTGTTGCCTCCCTCCAGGGTATGATGTCCACACCAGGTGGGGCGGAGCCAGGCGGTTGGCCCCACCCACCGAGGCGTTCACAGGCCTGGAGGCGGGAAAAATCAATAGTTTTGAGTGGAGAGAAGTGAAGTGGAGAGGTGGAAGTGAAAGGAGCAGAGACTGTGTGTGTCTGGGTTGGAGCCCAGGCACCATCAGCAAGGTCGGCAGACGGTGGTGGCCGTCTAGAGGAGTTGGTGGAGGTCTGCAGAACCGTAGGACCAGGGTCGGGCGGTGGCCCGCCGGTACCGAACTGGGGAGCGGATTGAAGCCAAGCACCAAGGCAGGGTACTCAGACCCCGACTAGGCTCGGAAGCCGCCGTAAAGGTTGAATTCTCTGATTGCGGTCTGGACTTCAGGGGTTCATTCCCAACCAAGTCCCGTCAGAATGCAACAGCCCAACCCATCTGGATAATAGCCACCGCCAACGGCCAGAGATCCAAGGGCCAACGCCTGCGTGCAAAACGGGCTCTCCTGACACGTACACGCTGGGAAGCGGACTACCTGTGGGAATCCATAGGGGTCAAACACTTACACATAGGTGCAGGGAACGACAGCTACCATCAATCCATCTGGGGAGAGTGAAGGCACCGCAGCCGCCTGCGGGCCCCGTCCATCCAGCCGTTTGGTTTACCAGAGACTCTGTTCTTGTCTACCTGAGTGAGTACACCAGTGCCATCCGGCACCGCGCTGCACCGTAACGCTGCCTCCCCGCATCGGCACCTGCACCTATCCCCTACCCACTACACACCCCAACCGGGGCCCCAGGACCAACAGCCCCTACCCACGGAGGGGCCAACACCTCAGCTGCTCTCCGCCATTGCTCCCGGGAACCCCCGTCACCAGCAGCGGTGGTGCCCACCATCACCATGACCCCGTGGGTGGCGTCACAACCGACATCACATCACCAACCAACCTAACCTCCCCCTTTTCACTCGTGGGCGAGAAGGCGCCGCTCGAGCCCCGGGTCTGGCTCCGCGCTCAAGCCACCGAGGAGCAGAAGCACCGGACCCAAGCGCCAGTGAACCCCTCGGGCGAGTGGCGTTCCTGACCCCTCCGCCCGCGACACTAAAAGTGGCAGATCTTGGGGGTGCCATGGGGCCTGTAAGTCAGGAATGGAGAGTCCAGTGTCTTTGATTGGTCTCTCCCACCCACCATTGCACTTTCAACTGTATCTGCATCTTGAATAAAAATACAGTTGAAAGGAATGATTAAACAGGGAGCCTTAAGCCCTCATGAATCATTCTCCAAGTGCATCTGAGCTCTGACTTCTCAACGCAGTAGGCGCCATGATGTCACTATATTGGACCACTCGGCAGAGTGTGGAGTAGCTGGGGAATGGGGAAAAGTTATTTTTTTTTAAAGCAATGAGTACATTGTGGGGGCCATTATACTGTTTGTAGGGCTATGTGTCGGCCAGTAAACTTTTTTGAGGGCTACATAGGGGCCATCGTACTGTTTGGAGGGCTACATGGGAGCTATATTATTTTATACGAGCATATACAATGAGTGTGGAGTGTATGAAGATTGCAGGGTTGTGTGGAAACCATCATCTTGTGTGAAAAGGTTGTGTGGGGCCCATAATACTGTTTAGAAGGCTAGTGGGGGGAACTATACATTTCTAAGTACTTTCCCGCAATGCAGTAATCATTATTATGACTTTCTTGCTACTCACCTTTCCAGGCTGCAGCACCCAGTGCTTTGCCCTCTCTACGGATGGCAGCTCTCCTCTGCATGCTAGATTGCCATGGCTCTTTAAGCGGGCTTTACACTCTGCGATATCGATATCGCTAGCATGCGTACCCGCCCCCATCTGTTGTGCGACACGGGCAAATCGCTGCCCGTGTCGCACAACATCGCCCAGACCCGTCACACGTACTTACCTGCCCGGCGACGTCGCTGTGACCGGTGAACCGCCTCCTTTCTAAGGGGGCGGTTTGTTCAGCATCACAGCGACGTCACAGCTGTGTCACTGAACCGCCGTCCAATAGAAGCGGAGGGGCGGAGATGAGCGGGACGTAACAACCCGCCCACCTCCTTCCTTCCGCATAGCGGCTGGGAGGCAGGTAAGGAGAGCTTCCTCGTTCCTGCAGTGTCACACGGAGCGATGTGTGCTGCCGCAGGAACGAGGAACAACTTCGTTACTGCTGCAGTAACGATATTTGAGAATGGACCCCCATGTCACCGATGAGCGATTTTGCACGTTTTTGCGACGATGCAAAATCGCTCATAGTTGTCACACGCAACGGCATCACTAATGCGGCCGGATGTGCGTCACCAATTCCGTGACCCCAACGACTTCGCATTAGCGATGTCGTAGCGTGTACAGCCCCCTTTAGACTGACATCAGTCACATTGGTGTGTTGCTATCTCCCATTCTGTGTCTTCAGGCATATTCAACCCTACGATTTGGCCACAGTGAGTTGGCAGACATATTCAACTCTGCTATTGTGTTATAGTGAGCCATGAAATATGATGCATTCTGTTATACTGCTATAGTGATCCTTCAGATATATTGAGATCTGTTACGAGACTGTCACAGCTTCCCTCCAGTCATAATGAACTTTGCCAAACAGCTTCAGTGTGCCTTCTAACATATTCAGATCTGCTATGTTGCTGGGCTCTGCATCCTAGTCCCATATTACTTCGGAAATCAGTAGCTTTGCTACATTGCCACCGCTTGCCTACATGACATTTCCAGGAGGGATTTTCCGGTCGTTGATTCCTATATTATTCCCAATTACCCTTACCCGGTATCAATAATACACGGACACTGCTTGCGACTTGGTAAAAAATGGCCACAGCAGCCCTTTATTGCCTATTGTTTACACACTAACACAAGGGGGCGCCGTCCAACGGGCGTCCCCAACATTTAACAATAGGTAATACCATAATAATAATAATACAGTACGTAATACAATACGTAACCCTGGGTAGGCCCGGTCCAGAAACCACCTTCCACCACCAAAACATGATCCCTGGCCGCAACACACACCGGGCCGGAGATGAGGTATGAATCACCTACGGATCAATACCCCCCACCTTGCAGGACCCATGCCAGCAAGATCCTTGTAACCGGAGCCACTATATCCTACAAGTGACTCTCCAATCAAATAACATTATCCGTTAAACCGCCTCTGGACCAGACCTACCCCCGCCATAAGTCCGGTTCAGAAGCCATACTCCACCACCAGAACACAATCCCTGGCCGCAACACACCGACCCAGAGATACGAGGCATTAATCACCTACGGATCAATACCCCAACCTTGCAGGACCCCATGCCTGCAAGATCCCTGTAACCAAAGCCACTGTATTCCGCAAATGACTCTTCAATCACACAAACCGTCAGAAAAACACGATCCCTGGCCACAACACACCGACCCAGAGATACGAGGCATTAATCACCTACGGATCAATACCCCAACCTTGCAGGACCCCATGCCTGCAAGATCCCTGTAACCAAAGCCACTATATCCTACAAGTGACCCTTCAAATCACACAACCGTCAGAAACACGATCCCTGGCCGCAACACACCGACCCACAGATGGGGGCATTAATCACCTACGGATTAAAACCCCCCCAAGTAGCATCAAGTATCAACCGTGTCTCAAAACCATACATTCCTCTTTACCTCCAACTCAATATTATCCCCGGCTGCAACCTCCAGCCCAGAGATATGAGGCATCAATCACCTACGGATCAATTCCCCATGTGCATAAAAGTAACTGTGACCTCAAAAACCTTAAAGCCCGTTAGCGACTTTAATCCAACAACATCCCCGGCTGCAACTAGCCCAGAGATAAGAGGTATTAATCACCTACGGATCAAAACCCCTATGCCTTGCAGAACTACGTGCTTGCACTGCACTTGGATCCAGAACCATGACCCCAACCAGTGACTCCTCCTGCGATTACCATTTCACCAAAATGGATCACTGACCATAACAATGGTCCCATATTTAAATGAGGTAAAAGTCACCAAAGGAGTAATACCCTTACCCAAACCAAAAACTCCCGTACTTTCAATTACCTATCACCTGGGGCACTATAGCCACCTGTGACTCCCTGGCAACCATCAACTCCTTAATATATAATCCTTGGCAACAACCCTGACCCATATATAAGGCATTGATCACCAACGGAGCAATACCTCCTCCCTGCAGACAACCTTGTACCTGCAGGTCACCAGTAACCGGAGCCACTGTACCTTCCCCAGTGGCTCTCCATCCAAACACCAGTAACAATTAGAGCTCCTCTGGACCAGACCTACCCCCGCTGCTGTGACAAAGGACATAATCCCCATTATTTATGCTGATCATACACATATACATCATACACATCATATACATATACATATATTCCCACATTACCCCATCTTATTCACCCACTTACAAGAATCCCAAATGACAATATACATCACAATCCACATAGAAATCTCTTTTGTTTCGTTTTTTTTTATTTTTTTTTTATTATTATTTTATACACGACACTTCCTCCAATCCTTTCTTTTCTCATTTTTTTTTTTTTTTTTTTTTTGTTGTAATGGCTCTAAAAATTGAATAACTATACATGCATATAAACACACCAATAACAACAATACACAATAGAAGGGAGGGTGGGTGGGAAGCTGTCATCCAGGAAATGCAAGAGGAGATAATTGACTCCCACCTCCTATTATATACACCATAAAGCTCCCTCCTTTCCTTCCACCACACTCCACCCCCTAACCAATCACCTTCTTTTCCTCATTGTTAAACGAACCAACACTGTTTAACCCCATCAACTCCCTACCCTCCGGGCTGTCATGTCGCCCCTACACCCTATGGGTTCCATGGCTTTCTTGACATTTCCAGGAGGGATTTTCCGGTCGTTGATTCCTATATTATTCCCAATTACCCTTACCCGGTATCAATAATACATGGACACTGCTTGCGACTTGGTAAAAAATGGCCACAGCAGCCCTTTATTGCCTATTGTTTACACACTAAAACAAGGGGGCGCCGTCCAACGGGCGTCCCCAACATTTAACAATAGGTAATACCATAATAATAATAATACAGTACGTAATACAATACGTAACCCTGGGTAGGCCCGGTCCAGAAACCACCTTCCACCACCAAAACATGATCCCTGGCCGCAACACACACCGGGCCGGAGATGAGGTATGAATCACCTACGGATCAATACCCCCTACCTTGCAGGACCCATGCCTGCAAGATCCTTGTAACCGGAGCCACTATATCCTACAAGTGACTCTCCAATCAAATAACATTATCCGTTAAACCGCCTCTGGACCAGACCTATCCCCGCCACAGAACAGGCCACGTGACACCTTGCGTGGCCTGGACCCCCACACACCCAACGCTTGCTCCCCCAACTTGCAAGCCAAACCAACCATTAAAACCTTTCCATCTATCACTTAAACTCTGAGCATCCCATATATGCACCATCCAGCGTACCCAGTCCACCTTACTGCACCGCACTCCCCTGATCCTTGGTGGCAGGAGCCACCGGGTCCCTCTGGCCACTCAGGCCTACCATGCCACAAGCTCCCAAACTATACCGGAATCCACACCATGCCCCGCTGGCCTTATTATAACCAATTAAATGCAGTACCGACTGTACCATCGTCCTCCCCAGTACCGACCAAAGAACCACTGTACAGTCACCCTGTACAGTCAGTCCTCCTCCTGTCTCCAGCTGAATTAAACCACCACTGGGGTTGAGATACAACAACAGGATGACACTCACACTGCTTATGCTACTGGGTCACTTCGCACCCCAAACCTAGTTCTCCCAGGAAACCGCTAAAGTGAAACCCCGCTGTAAAACGACTGCAATCCATAGCCTTGAAATTTCCCCTACAGCTGACCTTGCAGCTTCCCCAGAGCCAAATATCACTACTGGTCTCCCCTGACCGATTTATTCCGCCATCACACCCTCTGACAACAACAGAGGCTCGAGCTGTCTTCCCCAGAAAATCCCAAAATCTTCCCACATACTCAACTACCACACTAACGGACCTTCTTCATCCGAAATCAGGCCCACTTAATTTCAACGAGGCCCACACGGCCTAACGGAACCATGCTCCACCCCAAAATTAACACGGCCTCAAAAAACAAAACAACCGCAACCATCGCCCTGTACCCCTTACTGAGTTGCAGATATTGAAGCATTACCTTCGATCCCAAGGTCCCCAACAACACCTCCAACCATAATGCATAGTCCGCTTGCCTCTGCAAACTGGACCACGACAAGCTCCCTGTACTACAATGCCCACCGGAAAATTGCAGCCACACCACTGGCCCGATTGACTCCATATGCAACTATGGGCATCAGGAGACACAACTTTACCAAACACCATGTCCGGGCCTTTCGATCTCAAGGAAAACCTTGTGACACGCAACCCCCTTTGAGCTCTCATATTACACCCCAAGATAAATTAAAACCTTGGCCACACCATAGTATCCGCTCAAAGCCGACCACCGTGGGGCGTACCACCATTTTCCCGTAACGCACAACTGCACCTTCAAACCAAATACCTTCGTGCCGTGAGACCGGAGCACCACGACTCCCTAAGCAAACCCTTACCCAGATGCCCATATCTACCACCGGGCCAAGCATTCCTTTTTTTTTTTTTTTTTAAATTGTATATGAATATTAAATAGACTCCACCAGCCCACAGATGCCAGGAGTCCACCCATGCAAAACACCCAATAATACCAGATGGCCCTAAGCTATCCGACTTACACTCTATGCACCACAAGTACCCTATCCTCTAGTCCAAACCATAACTCGCATAGTCCCCACCCGTAATCACGGCTGTCCGAAGAACTCCATTATTCCGTCCGCAGCCCACCATTGCTGAATAACCGAGTTCACCCACAGCAGCCCAAAGCTGCCCAGCACCTACATTAACACCAATTCAGTCACGCTGGACTCAACATTCCTCCCAGCACCAACCTCCACAATGGGAGAACATGCTGACTAGCCACAAATTAACCCCATGTTACCATTGATGCGGTTGCAAACCTACAAACCCATTACAGCAACCAACACTTCACCTTCTCCTACATTTCCGCTCTCCTTTATTCACTTATCCACAGCAACCCTCGCGCCATACCGGGGCCCCGCACCTACACATCACTCACAAAAACCCCCTGAAAACTCCTCGAACACACCGTACCGCGGGACCCCTCGCCCCTTTACCTTACCCACCATAATTCATCCAATAAGAACCACCATGCATCAGAAGATTAATAATGAAACACCCCAGCAAACCTTCAATAACTGCGCCGTCTCACCCGCTCACATGTGCCGCAATCATCAGCCCCCTTAACCAAGCCTCACAAGACCTAAACTGCGGTAAACACCGAACCTCGCCATCCCCAACCTGCAACTGTAACCACCGGACCTGACGCCACCTGCACCCTCACGGCCCCGCTGCCATGAGACCACTCCGTCCGTAACTCTGCCCCTGGCCTCCAGAACAACCAACCGACCTATGAACTAACCACATGCTCCAAACCCCCCCAGCTGCTACCCATATCTCCAGACACTACTCCACTACAGCGACTGTCCCCCCACCACTACAAAAAGGCTGAAACTTAAATTGATTACCTCGCCAGGCTGCCTCCAGAGGACGCCCTCAGATCAGCCGTCACCGTCCTTTTCGCCAGTCGTCCGTCGCTGATCCCGGGATAGGCAGCCGTCCTCCGCCCCCACGCGGAGGGAGGGGGAGGGTGTTGTCCATCCACCGCTGCTGGGCGCGCTCCCTGCCGGGAGCGGCCGCATCGCTCAAAAAAAATCCAGCCTGAGGCCTCACACCGGAAGTAGGCCCCCGGGCTGGACACGCCCCCTTTTCGGCCGTCGCGGCCCTGCAGGAGATTCCTCCCGACAGCCAGAGCGGGCGCTGCAAGCTACCGCTGCCCACCCAGCTGCGGAGGGTCCCCACGGGAGTGGGGGCTCTCACGTTGTCCTCCTCACCCCCACCTTCCCCAAAAGACCCCGGCGAGTCCTGAAACTGCCAGCACTACAGCAAAGAGGGGGGGGGGAGGGGAAGATGCCGAGGAGACACCCAGGCAGCCTGGGTGTAGGACTGCACTACCTGGGCGCCCTGCACCGCCATGCTGACCAGATCCGAGGATTCCTCAGGACATCATGATGGAGGTTCCCCAGCCCGTCCAAGCTGCAGATCTGCGATGTCCGGATCCATCATGCTGGATGTCATGATGGAGGTTCCCCAGCCCGTCCAAGCTGTCATCCAGGAAATGCAAGAGGAGATACTTGACTCCCACCTCCTATTATATACACCATAAAGCTCCCTCCTTTCCTTCCACCACACTCCACCCCCTAACCAATCACCTTCTTTTCCTCATTGTTAAACGAACCAACACTGTTTAACCCCATCAACTCCCTACCCTCCGGGCTGTCATGTCGCCCCTACACCCTATGGGTTCCATGGCTTTCTGACATTCTCAATTCTGCTATTACTCTGGATCTTCAATGCTGGCTATTAGGCTAAGTTCACATTTCTGTTGTTTTGCATCAGTCACAATCCGTTGCCTTGAGAAATCACAGTATCTTGCAAAATATTTTGCAGAAATCCTGTTTTTCCCCATAGACTTCTATTAGTGACGGATTGCGACTGATGATGCTGCGTTGCATCCGCTGCGTTGCGGTCAGTCGTTTTTTAACTGACCACCGGGAGGAAGCAACGCAGCCTGTAACGTTTTTTGAGCAGCGTAATCCGTAGAATTTTGCTGCGCATGCTCTCTCTAGCTCCCTGCCCCCGTAACCAGGATACACATCGGGTAACCAAGCAATGCGCTTTGGTTAGTTACTCAATATTTACAGTGGTTACGTGTGCAGGGAGCCAGCGCTAAGCGGTGTATGCTGGTAACCAAGATAATTATCGGGTAACCAAGCAAAAAGTGCTTTGCTTTTACCCGATATTTACCCTGGCTGTGCACGGAGTCCGACACTTCCCCGCTCGGCTCCGCCTCCTCCCGCACTCAGCATGTACTCACACACACACACACACACACACACACACTCACACACTCACCTGTCCCCAGCCCTGCAGTCCCCGCTGCACTGATGTCCTCAGTGCCACGGCCTCGCTCGGCTCCACCCACCCCGAACTCCACCCCCTCGCGCTCCGCCCCCAGCACACAACGGAGTCCGACAAAGAAAATTCTTTTCTTTGTCATCCGTTGTACAGCGCATCAGTCACATGCGTCAAGCAACGCATGTGACTGATGCAAAACAACGGAAATGTGAACTTAGCTTTAAGAGTCAAGTGACTTACTCAACTATACTGCATCTCAGGACTAGAGATGAGCGAACCGGTCGCGGTTCGGCTCGAGGTCGGTTCGCCGAACGGAGGTCCCGTTCGAGTTCGGTTCGTCGAACGTTCGACGAACCAAACTCGAACTGCATAGGAAACAATGGCAGGCAATCACAAACACATAAAAACACCTAGAAAACACCCTCAAAGGTGTCCAAAAGGTGACAAACAACTCACAACACAACACAAACACATGGGAAAGTGACAAGGACATATACTCATGCGAAAACAAAAGAGCTAGAAAAGGAAAAAGAGGAGGAGACACAGATATATGAGTATATGCAAGGAAACATCGATGCCATTACTGTGCAACTTGAGCCCTGTTCATTTTAGGCTTCCAATCTGGATAAATTGTCTGAGCTTGCCACGTACGCCTTGGGGATCTTGTCGTGTCCTTCAGCCAGCGTTCTCTCGGAACCTGTCTTCAGTGCTGCTGGGGGTCTGCTGGCAGATAAGCACACGTGTCTGTCCACTGACAATGTGGACATGGCTCTCAGAGGACTTTTCTTCCCCTGGGTCATCCAGGGGATGGGAAAAGCACACGTATTTTTGAGAGTGCTTCATGCAAAGCATCTTTTTCTTTTTCAAAAGGGGGGTCAACCGATGCCAGTCAAGTGGGGTGTGTGTGGCCCAATTAGTGGAAACGAGGGAGACTGTGTTTGGAGTCCCCTCGCTGTGTTTCTAAAAGAACCACGATGAACAAGTCATGGCTCTCAGAGGACTTTTCTTCCCCTGGGTCATCCAGGGGACGGGAAAGGCACGTGTATTTTTGAGAGTGCTTCATGCAAAGCATCTTTTTCTTTTTCAAAAGGCGGGTCAACTGATGCCAGTCAAGTGGGGTGTGTGTGGCCCAATTAGTGGCAACGAGGGAGACTGTGGTTGGAGTCCCCTCGCTGTGTTTCTAAAAGAACCAAGATGAACAAGTCATGGCTCTCAGAGGACTTTTCTTCCCCTGGGTCATCCAGGGGACGGGAAAGGCACGCGTATTTTTGAGAGTGCTTCATGCAAAGCATCTTTTTCTTTTTCAAAAGGGGGGTCAACTGATGCCAGTCAAGTGGGGTGTGTGTGGCCCAATTAGTGGCAACGAGGGAGACTGTGGTTGGAGTCCCCTCGCTTTTGAAAAAAGAACCAAGATGAACAAGTCATGGCTCTCAGAGGACTTTTCTTCCCCTGGGTCATCTAGGGGAGGCGAAAGGCACGCGTATTTTTGAGAGTGCTTCATGCAAAGCATCTGTTTCATTTTGAAAAGGGGTATCAAGTGATGCCAGTCAAGTGGGGTGTGTGTGGCCCAATTATTGGCAACGAGGGAGACTGTGGTTAGATTCCCCTCGCTGTGTTTTACATGATTTTCGAAGGGCATGACATGCCTAAGAGGTTGAGTTTCATCATCTGCAACTTGTTGGCAACAGAAAAGCTGTCTTTACACCCTTTTGAGACTGAGGATTTTCGAGACCTTATGCCCATTGCAGTGCCCCAAGAGCCGATGGCCAGTCGTCACTCCTTCTCCAAGAAAGGCGTGCCCGCGCTACCACAGCAGGCCGCACACAACCTCACCGATTCCTTGAGAAACTCTGTGTGTGACAGGGTGCATTTCACCACAGATACTTGGACCAGTAAGCATGGACAGGAGAGTTACATGTTGCTGACTGGGCACTGGGTAACTATGGTGAGAGGTGGAGAAGGGTTTGCTGTTCAAGTCTTGCCGTCCCCACGACTTGTGTGTCAATCCTTCCTCTGTATGTACAAGTTCCTCCACTGCTTCTGCCTCCTTAACCTCGTGTGGGTCCTCCACCTCGGCCCAAATCCTGTGTGGTCAGGCCACCCTTTCTTGTAACTGCGCCCAAGGAATCCCACACACCTCCTTACTATGCTGGCAGCAGAGCTCAAGGCCATCAGGCGGTCAAATGTTTACTTTGAAATGTAGGGGAAATGTGAGACACCGCTGAGGAATTGTGGACGGTTAGCTCTGGAGAGTGAGACCGAGTTTCATCAATGGTTGTCTACACTCAACCAGCAGTCAGGGAAGGTCGGGTGCGACAATGATGCAAACCAGTCTGCGACCCTTCTTCAGGGCAATGTGACACACGTGCCTTGTATGGCTCACGTGTTGAACCTGGTTGTCCAGGAATTTTTAAAACACTATCCCGGCCTACATAGCCTTCTGCAGAGGGCACGGTGTAACGCCTGCCTGGATCGACACACTCAGATGGGCTGTAAAGGATAGGCTAGAGGCAAGCCACTGACCAAGCTGGACACCCAGAACTCTGAAACCCTGAAACCCCTATACAGTGATTTGGAATGACACAGGGCCCAAGTTGATCAATACCTGTGGAAGGCTGCAGTTCCAGAGAATAGTAGTCATGCAGGGTAAAAAACATTAATTGAGGAAGAGGAACAGAATGGGATGGCCAGGACTTAATCAGAAAACAAGCAGAGGTGAAATGCGGATCGGCCAACGAGGTACATAAACAGCAAGCAGGAAAAGTAGTCAGGTAACAAGCACACAAACTCATAAAACTGAACTGGGGGTAACAGTAACAAGAGGTTCATAGCTTTGTCTGGCAGTGGTCTGCAGACAGGAGGGGCCTAAAAAAGGGTGTGGTGTCTTCCCATTGGTTGTAGCTGAATGATGGTACTTCATCTGTGAGATACCCACCACCTACATTCAGCCTGTGGTTCTGTATCTGTCAAGGTAACGCAACCCAGTGGGTGACCATAACCTGCGTCCACCTGCGCCGCAGGCATCGACTCCTTTATAATAATAATAATAATAATAATAATTTTATCATCAGCACTATGCACGAAAGGAACACGTTGTCACCTGGCGACCGGAGTACAAATTGATTGAGTGGACTACGTTGGTGACTTAACAGCCGTGTGCGGCAATGATGCAAACCTGTCTGCGGCCCTTCGTCAGGGCAATGTGACACACGTGCCTTGTATGGCTCACGTGTTGAATCTGATTCTCCAGCAATTTTTAAAATACCATCCCGGCCTACATGGCCTTGTGCAGCGGGCACGCTGCTATGTGCTCACTTTCATCCTTCGCACCCAGCAGCTCAACAACTTTCATCGCTCCTGAAGTCTTAGGGTCTGGCGGTTAAATGCCTGAAATGCGATGTTCCGACACGCAGGAATTTGAATCTGCACATGTTTCAGCGTCTGTGGCAGCACCGCAGAGCCCTGCTGAAATACGGTATGACGTATACCCTGGGCTAACTTGATCCAGAGGTGGTGCAGATCACGCTGCTGGAGTGGTGTCAGATCAAGGACCTATGCACCCTTCTACACAGTTTACAAATATCGACGAAGATATTTAGCACTGGCGATGCCATTCTCAGCGTGACAATTCTGGTCATCTACAAGATGGAGCACACTGTATGCATTATTCGGAGTCAGGTGTTGGTCCAAGAGGAAGGGGAGGAAGTACAGGAGGAGTCATATGCAGTAGGGATAATAAGATCTACAAGGTCCAGACGGTGAGTGGCACCTAGGCGGAAGTCAAGGGACGGTGGGGGAGTGGGATTAACAAGGGCGCATAGTATCAGCAAAAATTGTTAAGGAAGGTGCAGGAGCCCATGAAGAAATGGAGGACGAACTGGCGATGGGCATGGAAGACTCAGCAGATGAGTGAGAGCTTGCTCACATTTCGGTGGTGCAAGGTTGGGGGGAAAGGGCAGAGGAAGGAGGCACGATTCTCACCTCTCTGCCACCAACACACCAAGCACTTGGTCCTCTTGGATGCACAAGACACATGAGCGCCTTCTTGCTGCACTACCTACAACATGACCCTCGGATTGTACGAATTCGAAGTAATGCTAACTACTGGGTTGCCACACTGTTAGATCCCCAGTACAAGACAAAATTTGGCGAAATAATTCCTGCCATAGAAAGGGACGCACGTATACAGGAGTATCTGCAGAATGTGGTACGGATTCTTAGATCTGCTTTTCCAGTAAACACCAGTACTGCACAGAGTGAATCTCAATGCTTTGTCATGGATAGGAGGAAATGGTCTTTTACTTGTCCACATCTGAGGGACCGAGGGCTGGCTGCTGTGCTGAGATGGCATTGAGTACGGTGTCCCTGCAGAGTTGCACTTTTGGTCATATACCAAATGAGTTGAAAAAGGACAAATGCTGGTGGAAAGGGGAACAGGTGTGTTGGAAAGGGGAAAAAAGTTTTTGTCCATGGGTTTGTTGGTTAAGCAAAAGTAAGATTTGATGAAGAAACACCATCTGTTACGGTGGGACTGGCAGATTTGGATAAGGTGGTATATACTATGTTACCGCTATATAACGAAAATTAATAATAAAAGAAAGAGAAAGGTATATATCCCCATCAGCAGTCAGTGTCCACCGTGCTCCCAGATGGAAAAGGAGAGGTTGGCAACTGGAAGGTTAGGTGGAGGATACAGAGCTGTGTGGCTATGAAACTAATAGTAGCCTGAACCGAGTTAGACGCCACTCGGATCTGGAGACTGGGAGCCCTGTTAGCGTCACAGGGTCCACACGCCCACCCAGCCCAGGAACTCCCTGTTAACATCACAGGGGCCATTCAGTACGCTGACTGTGTGCATTGGGGCCACACCTGTGGACAGCAGGCGCATCAGCAGCAGCAGGCCTGTTAATGCCACTGGGCTGCACAAGCAGGACTTGTAGGACAGGAGCTGGTCTTAACCGTTCTGCGTTACCAACTGTGGTGGCGGCCTACATCGACGCCCTATCCCTGCCTACCTCTGGCCTAAAGCCGCAATGGGTTCAACACATGGAGGTGTGCTCTTTCGTAGCATAATAGAAGACTGCGCACCTCCTTGTTGGCTCCAGCCCGTTTTATAACCTGGGTCCGCCCCAAACCAGGGTGGACCACAATGCACCTCCTGGAGACAAAAGCAGAGTGACACGTCATGAGTGGCATAACTAGCGTCCTATTTGGAACCGCAACTTCAATAATGACCTCATGGCTGCCACGACACAAACACCTCACCACTCATCGTCTGACCATCAATAATGAGGTGACAAGTCATAGGGGCGGGCCTCTGCAAGCCATTTGGGAGTGGCCTGGCCACATTGTCAGGACACCCGATGCCCTGTGGTCTATATGGCCCCCCCCATCAGGGGCAGGGCCAAAGAGTTCATTACCGGACCTAGTCTCTGATGCAGTAAGTGCCTGAGCATGCTCAGTAGCATGAAATACAGTCTCTGAAAAAAGACTATCAGCTTTAGCATGGTGTCTAGGCACAAAACAGGACTTAGACCCGGCACGGAATGCAAGTACCTGTGCAAAGAGGCTTTTCGCACTAAGTGTGGGAGCATGCGCTGTATCCCGAAATGAAGACTTAGCCTCAGGAATGGCACAGTCAGGCTGAGCATACTCACTAGGCGAAACACTGTAGTTAGGCTGCAGCTGGGGTAAATCGGCACACGCATGCGCACTAGCTGCCTCTCCACACTTACACGTGGAGGAGAAATTGCTCTTCGGGTGTGGACTTGGAGATGCTGTCTATGAACAGAAGGAAAAGCTAAAGGAAGCCTCACTTTCTATCCCTCCGAATTATCAAATGCAGCAATGAATTCCCTGAGTTTGCTATAAAATTAGCGTAGCAAAATGTGCATGAGGGTGTCATGCAGAGGTGCTAGAAATAGCTTGGCACCAGTGGGACAATAATTAAATACAACATCCAGTTCTATGATGCCACTAAATGGCAGTATTTTTTGCTATCATTATAGCTTATTAAAAACAGAGCAGGAGGGTGTCCTGCACAGGTGCTAGAAATAGCTTGGCACCAGTGGGACAATAATGAAATACAACATCTAGTTCTATGATGCCACTAAATGGCAGTATTTTTTGTTACATTATAGCTTATTAAAAACAGAGCAGGAGGGTGTCCTGCACAGGTGCTAGAAATAGCTTGGCACCAGTGGGACAATAATGAAATACAACATCCAGTTCTATGATGCCACTAAATGGCAGTATTTTTTGCTATCATTCTAGCTTATTAAAAACAGGGCAGGTGGGTTTCATGCAGAGGTGCTGCACATAGATTTGCACCAGTGGGGCACTAATGGAGTACAACAGCCACTTCTTGTATGCCACTAAGTTTACTAAATTTTTGGTATTATAATGTCTTAGTAAGTAACAATGAGTTTGAGTGTGCAATGCAGGCAGAGGTGCTGCAAATATCTTTGCACTTATGTGACGATACAGAAGTCCAACAGCCACGTTTAGGATGCCACTAAGTTCACTCAGTGTTTGCTAGTATAATGGCTTAGTAACAATGAGTTTGAGTGTGCAATGCAGGCAGAGTTGCTGCAAATATCTTTGCACTTGTGGGACGATACATAAGTCCAACAGCCACGTTTAGGATGCCACTAAGTTCACTCAGTGTTTGCTAGTATAATGGCTTAGTAACAATGAGTTTGAGTGTGCAATGCAGGCAGAGGTGCTGCAAATATCTTTGAACTTGTGGGACGATACAGAAGTCCAACAGCCACGTTTAGGATGCCACTAAGTTCACTCAGTGTTTGCTTGTATAATGGCTTAGTAACAATGAGTTTGAGTGTGCAATGCAGGCAGATGTGCTGCAAATATCTTTGCACTACTGGGGCAATACAGCAGTCCAACAGCCACGTTTAGGATGCCACTAAGTTCACTCAGTGTTTGCTAGTATAATGGCTTAGTAACAATGAGTTTGAGTGTGCAAAGGGCAGGAGGGTACAGTGGCAGGGTTGTGGGTCTCTGGGTAGAGGAAAGGAAGCCTGCCTTTCTATCCCTCCTAATGGGGAAATGCAGCGAGGAAATCCCTGACCTTAGCTACACAGACGCTGTCATCTTGTGTAGCTGTTAAACTCTGTTTTCAGGACCTGTCACCTATGGCTCTGACCCTACCGGTATGAGCCCTTAAAAGGACTGATAGAAAGTGCTATCCCTAAGCTGTCCAGCGCTGTGTATGGAGCGTATACAGCAGTATCGGCGATAGGAGCTGCGCCAGTGATGTCTGACATCAAGGACGCAGAAGGCAGATAATGGCGTGCTGGAGGAAAATGTCCAGTTTTATAATGCAGGGACATGTGACATGGACATCCTATCACACATGCCATTCCTTCTCTGGCTAAAAGTCCACTTAGCTGTGTGTGTGTCTGGGATTGGCTGACATGCTGGCCCGCCCCACTACACGCGCGCGCTTAGGGAAGGAAGACAAGGGAAAAAAAAAAATGGCGATCGCCATTATACATACAGCAGTGATCTGAATGCGCTGTTCCCGCACACTGTACACTGAAATGTCATAATAGTGTGGGTCCCAGAGTGACTTACACTATTACAGCGGAAAGCCAGCTAGGAATTAGCTGTTTTTTTTGCTGCTAGAACCGTTCTCGAACGTATCTAGAACTATCGAGCTTTAGCAAAAAAGCTCGAGTTCTAGTTCAATCTAGAACAGCCCCCAAAATCACTTGAGCCGCGAACTGGAGAACCTCGAACCGCGAATCGCACTCAACTCTACTCAGGACTTGAGTTCATTGCTTCAGTGCACATCCTGATCTTCTAAGCACTGCACTTCTACTCTACCTTTCCAGTGGTTATCCACGTTCTTTAATATTCAAATCATACCACCCTTATCATCCATCCATGTTGCATATCACCTGCTTTTCCAGACCTAGAGCTTGGAGGATCCTCATCACAACGTGAGACATAACATATTTATCAGGATATGGATCTTAAGAAGTTGTATGTCCTCAATGTCTCTGCTGGTTGATATTGAGGAATAGTCTGAATAGTCTGGACGAGTTTCCTCAGCTTACTGAAAGCCAACAGGAGATAGTCCTGCGGTGTGTGAATTTTTTATTAAAACGGAAACATAGGATCAACCTCCCACTCCATCACTTCCAATTTCACATCTTTTGCCACAAAATCTCTCTCAGGTGGGACATTCTTTTTAGGGTTGTTTTCTTAATCTACCAACTGCAGCCTAATTTGATATAAACCCTGAGGCTTGCCAAATACCTATGCAACAGTGTACAATAAATTATGAACTTCGCCACAACATTTTTTATTGTACCAGTCAAAAAAAAACTATATATTTTCTTCACTCAGAAGAGAATTTGGCTTTGGCTGAACTGATGCAGCAACAGGATAAGACCATATTATGTAAAAGACTGGAAGGATTAAAGGCACTCACCGATGTATGCTGTGCAGGAAAACTTTATTTTCAGTGGAGGTTACATGGAGAGGTTTGTGGGGAGGGAAGGAAACACCATACCCGTCAGACGACGGCCGTTTCGCACTTAACTCAGTGCTTCAGCTGGTCTAATGGTATGTGACATCATATCCTTCCTTATTTATAAATCCACGAATCCCGTGGTCAACATCACTTAATTAAAATCTGTTAAAAAGACTACAAAATAATCCAAATTAGAAAGTATTAGATAAGCGGATCTTTAACCTAACAATGAAATTAGATTGTTTTTCTCATTCAGACCTAGTGGACCTGTGTGCATTATATTTAATAATATACTGTGTTTCTTTTCTAAGAAGCAAATTATGAGTGTATCCACCTTTTGCTAATGGTTCCACTAGTTCCAAACCAGCAAAAGTCAGAACACTGCAATCAGCATTATGCTCATCTCTCACATGTTTAAACACTCTAGTCGCTCCTATTCCACTAGATATGGAGTAACGATGTTCCCTGAAATGCACGAACAGTGTTTTGATTGTCTTACCTATATAATAATGCCCACATGGGCAAAAAATTATGTACACAACCATTTTGCTTCGATATGTAATCAGCTGCTTAGTAATGTGACGCCCTGGACTAGCCAGGTAGTAACAGGTAGGCCCTTGCATAACACCCGTCCCCCTAAAAAGGTAACAGCAGCCAACCACACAAAACCTAGTCACTTCCCTCAGTGCTTAATGGTCACACCAGGGGGCGGAGCCAGGCGGTTGGCCTCGCCCTCCGAGGAGTCCAGAGGGCCTGAGGCAGGAAAACAGTGGTCAGTTCCCCGTGGGGAGCACAGTGTTTTGTAGTCAGTTGAGTTGAGACAATACGGTGACAGGAGTAGAGCGCAGCAGGCCTGTGTTGACAGGTCTGCCACCAATTGACAGGTGTGAGAGTCGTAGCCCGCACACCTTGGCTAGGAGGCAGGCGGAGGCTTGGCCTGCAGGAGCCGGGAAGACGGCCAGGTGGAACCGTAAGGGACACGGTAGTGGCCCACCGGTATCGAACTGGGGAACCTACTGGAAACCGGAGCACCAGGGGGGAACTCAGACCCAGAAGGAGGCCCAGAAGCCACTGGACCACGTCGAATTCACTGATTGATGTTTGGACCTTAGGTCCTTTCCCATCCCAAGATCCAAAAGACAGCAACAGCCCACCGAGGGGGATAGAAAGCCACCGCACAGCCAGAGAGATCCCACGGGTCGGCGCCTGCGGGCAAACGGACTCCTCCGACACATATATAGCCGGGGAGCGGACTCCCGTTGCTGAGGCATAGGCAGTCAACGCAAACATAAAGAGGTGTAGGAGAAAGACCAGGACCACCAACCCAGGTGGGGGACAAGACACAGCCGGCTGCGGGCACTGACCACCATCAACTTGGTTTACCAGAGACTTGCGTGTATCAATAATCGTGAGTACAACAGTGCCATCCGGCCCCGCACTGCCCTGCACCGCACAGCCACTACATACTTCCCAAACGGGTCCCGGGGCCACCATCCCTGCCCACGGAGGGGATAACATCTTGCTGCATGACCATCTCCCCCGGGTGCCCCGTAATTGCAGCAGTGGTGTCTACACCTTCACCACGTCCCGTGGGTGGCGTCACAAACTCAAAACATGGCTCCGGCCGTACACATACCTAACCACCCCCATCAAAATCGCCAGCAACCCCTTGCAGAGCGATGTGCCACCGGGTACACAGGTGCTCTGGCCACCCACCAAAACGAGCCCGGACCCGAGCGGCTCGTCTGCAGCCAAGCGCGGGGCGGTACACATTGACTCTTCTGGCGTCACGAACAGGATTGAATCCATTCACTTACCAGTGAAGTGCGTCTTGAAGTGGTAGTCAGCGGTGATCCGTTGCGAAATTTGGAGAAGCCGCCATCTTGTGGCGCGAAGATTCCCGCCAGAGTCTTCTTCCCCGCAGAAAGGGCGCGAAAGCGTAAGCCCCGCCCCCAGAAAACGTGGCCTTGCAGAGATAGTGAGTGGTCGCAAAGTGAAGGTGTCCAGCTGGAAAAGGGAAGGCCGCAAAAAGATCAAGGGGGGCGGGTGAAGCTGCCGTGCCATGTGACCAAGCTGATAAAGGGCAGGGACTTCAGCACTCTGCCACCCGTTTGGTTCCTGGACCCCGAGAGTGCACCATGTCCGCCCCATCTAGCAAGACCAAGATCCCGGAGCCCGTGCCTGGAAAAGCGGCGTGGGTTGAAGCCCGGACCTCGCAGATGTGCTGTCGTCAGCAGGCCCAGGTGCGCTTCCTCATGGAGCGGTGGGCGGCCGAGATGGAGGAGATTGATGCGGCCATGCGGGTACGTGAAGTGGAGGCAATTTTGGAAGCACAGGAGAGCGACCAACGCCCCTATGTTCCCGAGGGACCAGCCGCTGCGACTGAGGGACCCGGTCTGCCCCTGTCTTCCATGCTGCCTCCCTCACGGCCGGTATTGGCTGCTGCCGCTCCTCCGTTCGGTCCACTGCCCCCGAAATTGGCGGCGGAACCCGTCCTAGACGTCCGTGAGGATCCACCTGTAGAGGCAGCCCGCGGACGGTCACTTGTTCGGCCCGCACCGCTCCCGCTCCCGTGGAAGGTGCCCGTTCCCAGAGTGGACCCGCTGGTCCCGGAAGTGACCGCGCCCAAAAAGGCCCAGGCCCCGGCAGTTTGCCCGGCCAAGAAAGTGGTGGATGCTGACCAGAAGAAGGCCCAGGAGGAAACGCTGGCCGCTCCTAGATCCCAGGCCTCGGCTGAAGCGGTGCAGGGTTGTCACTGCAAGGCAGCACAGCAGGCCACGACACAGCGGGGTTCCCCAATACTGAGAGTGCCGGTTGTAGCCAGCACGGGGGAGCACCGGCTGGGCCCAACCCCCGCGCAATGGGAGCATGTAGACGCTCCGTATTGGGAGTGGCAGCAGAACCAGCTGGGCTGAGAAATAGAGGCCTGGGAGAGACAGAAGGCCAAGGTGCTGGCCCGTACTATCCGGGAGAAAGAAAACCTCTGGAGTGCCACCTACAGAGTACGGGGCCCGACCTATGAGGGCCAGGTCCGGCAGTTTGACCCCCAACGTGGATGGTGGTTTATCTTTGAACCGGGCCTGGAGGCCGAAATCTTCGTCTCCCGGCGGGACGTTAACCCTCATCTTCTATTAGGTCACCCGGATCGTGACCTAAAGCCCAGCGAGCTCGTCACCTACACCCATTATTGCGGGGAGAGGGGCTGGTTTGCCCTTAGTGTGAAGAGAAGGGTGAGCCGCAGTGCCCGGAGGCACACCCAGTCCCCTCCCTCGCCATACAGTTCTGACGTGGTCCTGGAGAAAGAAAGTGAAGAGCACCAATATTAAAGGCAGCGGATCCCGGCTGCCATGTTGGAAGTCCCCATTGGGACCATACTGCCCGTTCCCGTTGGGACTATGTTGATTTGCCCCATTAAACCCATGAACAAGGCCGAGAACTAGCAGGCCACCCAAAAACTATTGGATTTGTAAATAGGTCCCGGACCACCCTTTTGGTCCCACAGCCTCTGGAGTTGCAGACTGGAGGAAGGGCCTGCGGGAATGTGATGGCCGAGGCCCTGTCACCAATGCAACTGGTGACAATCCTCGGGGTCAGGGGTCCCCTGGATGTAGGGTCTCTGAGAGACTGCCGGAACTGGAACTTTATACCCGACTCGAGTGGGCAATACCCGGACCCGTTCCTGTTTCCTGGACTGGGGAAAAGGTCTAGGTTTGTTTGGGTGGGTGACTGAAAGGACCTGGTCCCGTCCCATTCCCAGTTAATAAAAATGTTTTAATGTTTGCAACGGTTTAAGCAAGATGCCTCCCACAAGGGAAGAAATGCCTCATATACTTCAAAAATGTAAATAATGTTATTACAGTTGTACCTGTTTTCCCCTTTTTTCAGTTAAAAATAAACGGTGGTGGTCGGATAGCTGGCGGACGGTCTGTATTAAACCAAGGGGGAATGTGACGCCCTAGACTAGCCAGGTAGTCACAGGTAGGCCCTTACATAACACCCGTCCCCCTAAAAAGGTAACAGCAGCCAACCACACAAAACCTAGTCACCTCCCTCAGGGCTTAATGGTCACACAAGGGGGCAGAGCCAGGCAGTTGGCCACGCCCTCCGAGGAGTCCAGAGGGCCTGAGGCAGGAAAACAGTGGTTAGTTCCCCGTGGGGAGCACAGTGTTTAGTAGTCAGTTGAGTTGAGACAGTACGGTGAGAGGAGTAGAGCGCAGCAGGCCTGTGGTGACAGGTCTGCCACCAACTGAGAGGTGTGAGGGTCGTAGCCCGCACAACTTGGCTAGGAGGCAGGCGGTGGCCTGGCCTGCAGGAGCCGGGAAGACGGCCAGGTGAAACCGTAAGGGACCGGGACAGGGTAGTGGCCCGGCGTTACCGAACCGGGGAACCGACTGGAAACCGGAGCACCAGCGGGAACTCAGACCCAGAATGAGGCCCAGAAGCCACTGGACCACGTCGAATTCACTGATTGAGGTTTGGACCTTAGGTCCTTTCCCGTCCCAAGACCCGAAAGATGGCAAAGCCCACCTAGGAGGATAGAAAGACACCACACAGCCAGAAAGATCCCACGGGCCAGCGCCTGAGAGCAAACGGACTCCTCCGACACATATATAGCCGGGGAGCGGACTCCCGTTGCTGAGGCATAGACAGTCAACACAAACATAAAGGAGGTGCAGGAGAAAGACCAGGTCCACCAACCCGGGTGGGGGACAAGACACAGCTGGCTGCGGGCACCGACCACCATCAACTTGGTTTACCAGAGACTTGCGTGTATCAATAATCGTGAGTACAACACTGCCATCCGGCCGTGCACCGCCCTGCACCGCTCAGCAACTACATACTTCCCAAACGGGTCCCGGGGCCACCATCCCTGCCCACGGAGGGGATAACATCTTGCTGCACGACCATCTCCCCTGGGTGCCCCGTAATTGCAGCGGTGGTGTCTACACCTTCACCACATCCCGTGGGTGGCATCACGAACTCAAAATACAGCTCCGAAGGTACACCTACCTAACCACCCCCATCAAGATCGCCAGCAACCCCTTGCAGAGTGACATGACCCCCGGGTCCAGAGGCGCTCGGACCACCCACCAAACGAGCTCGGACCCGAGTGGCTCGGCTGCAGCCGAGTGCGGGGCGGTACAGTAATATGCCATTCTTCTCCTATTTTAAAAGTTTTACTTGTGATATGAAATTTACAGAATGTGCAGCTACCGCATTTATGATTACCTGAAGGACCGCAATGGTGTAACCATGTCTTTTCTGGTGTGTATCGTTTTGTATTAAGATGTCTCCTAAATTTTTACAACGTCTATAAGTGATAAGGGGTTTGTTTTTAGCCATTTCCATAAGCTCTTTTTCACTCTCAATGATGTGCCAGTTTTTATTTATAACAGATTTTATCATCTGATCCAGAGGCCCATATTTGAAGTTTATTATATAGGTAAGAAAATCAGAACACTGTTCATGCGTTTCAGGGAACATCGTTACTCCATTACTAGTGGAATAGGAGTGACTTGAATGATTAAACATGTGAAAGATGAGCATAATGCTGATTGCAATGTTCTGACTTTTGCTGGTTTGGAACTAGTGGAACTATTAGCAAAAGGTGGAGACACTCATAATTTACTTCTTAGAAAAGAAGCACAGTATATTATTAAATATAATGCTACAGGTCCACTAGGTCTGAATGAGAAAAACAATCTAATTGTATTCTTAGGTTAAAGATCCGCTTATCTAATACTTTCTAGTTTGGATTATTTTGTATAGTGTTTTTAACAGATTTTAATTAAGTCATGTTGACCATGGGATTCGTGGATTTATAAATAAGGATATGATGTCACATACTATTAGACCAGCTGAAGCACTAAGTTAAGTGCGAAACGGTCGTCGTCTGACTGGTATGGTGTTTCCTTCCCTCCCCGCAAACCTCTCCATGTAACATTCACTGAAAATAAAGTTTTCCTGCACAGCATACATCGGTGAGTGCCTTTAATCCTTCCAGTCTTTTACATAATATCATCTTATCCTGTTGCTACAACAGTTCGTCCGAAGCCAAATTCTCTTCTGAGTGAAGAAAATATATAGGCTTTTTTTGACTGGTAAAATAAAAAATGTTGTGGGCAAAGTTCAAAATTTATTGTACACTGTTGCATAGGTATTTGGCAAGCCTCAGGGTTTATATCAAATTAGGCTGCAGTTGGTAGATTAAGAAAACAACCCTAAAAAGAATGTCCCACCTGAGAGAGATTTAGTGGCAAAAGATGTGAAATTGGAAGTGATGGAGTGGGAGGTTGATCCTATGTTTCCGTTTTAATAAAAAATTCACACACAGCTAGACTATCTCCTGTTGGCTTTCAATAAGCTGAGGAAACTCGTCCAGACTATTCCTCAATATCAACCAGCAGGGACATTGAGGACATACAACCTCTTGGGATCCATATCCTGATAAATATGTTATGTCTCACATTGTGATGAGGATCCTCCAAGCTCTAGCTCTGGAAAAGCAGGTGATATGCAACATGGATGGATGATAAGGGTGGTATGATTTGAAAATTAAAGAACGTGGATGACCACTGGAAAGGTAGAGTAGAAGTACAGTGCTTAGAAGATCAGGATGTGCACTGAAGCAATGAACTCAAGTCCTGAGATGCAGTATAGTTGAGTAAGTCACTTGACTCTTAATAGTCAGGATAGAAGATCCAGAGTAATAGCAGAATTGAAGCACTGAGTTAAGTGCGAAACGGCCGTCGTCTGATGGGTATTGGGTTTCCTTCCCTCCCCTCAACTCTCTCCATTTAACCTCCACTGAAAATAAAGTTTTCCTGCACAGCATACCTTGGTGAGTGCCTTTAATCCTTCCAGTTTATTACATTTGATACGTTTTTGCCTTTGAATGAGCACACTGGGATGTTAAGGATCTGCCTGGATATCCATGCTTCTATCAGTGTCAGCACATTATAATTGTGTGTGCGAACGGAGATGACAAGCGTTATTCAGTGAACAGTGCCCCAAGGTCTTCTTTCCTGGTTTGAAATAAGACCATATTATATTCACTCTCAACATTTTCTCAGATTTCCATAAGATGATAAACTAACCAGTTTGGTTACTTCTAATGATGGGCAAGCATGCTTGGCACTGCTCAGTACACAATCAAGCATTGGAGTGCTCAAGACACTCGATTCTTGATTGAGTATCCTTGAATCCAGGCGCTATGCTCAAGGCCCCACCCCACATGTTTTACAGATTTCTTTCAAACACTAAACATATGGGGATTATCTGGTTCTGGAGTTGCATTTATGTGCTGATGATGGTGCTGGTGCTACACTAATGTGCTTATGTTGATTCTGGCATTGCATTCATGTTCTAGTGGTGGTTCTGGTGCTACATTCATGTGCTTATGGTGGCTATAGTGCTGCATTCATGTGCTAATGGTGATTCTGGCACTGTATTCATGATCTGGTGGTGGCTCTGGTGCTGCATTCATGTGCTGATAGTGGTTCTGGCATTGCATTCATGTGCTGATGGTGGCTCTAGTGCGGCATTCATATACTGATGGTGGTTCTGAATTTGACAATCCAAAACAAGTTTCATGGCTATGTCAAAAAAAGCTTAAAATTAATCAAAACTTTGTTTTGAGATTATGAGGAGAATTTGGCAAGATTCTGCTCAGTTTCTGCTCCAAAAACAGTGTAAATTAACATGTTTACACATATTTTTTAAGCAGAATATCTCCAAATCCTCCCCAAATATTTATTTCTAGTGATGTATTCATATACAGTGCCTACAAGTAGTATTCAACCCCCTGCAGATTTAGCAGGTTTACACATTCGGAATTAACTTGGCATTGTGACATTTGGACTGTAGATCAGCCTGGAATTGTGAAATGCACTGCAGCAAAAAAGAATGTTATTTCTTTTTTTATTTTTAGTTTATTCAGAGGGTCATTTATTATTCAACCCCTCAAACCACAAGAATTCTGTTTGGTTCCCCTAAAGTATTAAGAAGTATTTCAGGCACAAGGAACAATGAGCTTCACATGTTTGGATTAATTATCTCTTTTTCCAGCCTTTTCTGACTAATTAAGACCCTCTCCAAACTTGTGAACAGCACTCATACTTGGTCAACATGGGAAAGACAAAGGAGCATTCCAAGGCCATCAGAGACAAGATCGTGGAGGGTCACAAGGCTGGCAAGGGGTACAAAACCCTTTCAAAGGAGTTGGGCCTACCTGTCTCCACTGTTGGGAGCATCATCCGGAAGTGGAAGGCTTATGGAACTACTGTTAGCCTTCCACGGCCTGGACAGCCTTTGAAAGTTTCCACCTGTGCCGAGGCCATGCTTGTCCAAAGAGTCAAGGCTAACCCAAGGACAACAAGGAAGGAGCTCCGGGAAGATCTCATGGCAGTGGGGACATTGGTTTCAGTCAATACCATAAGTAACGTACTCCACCGCAATGGTCTCCGTTCCAGACGACCCCGTAAGGTACCTTTACTTTCAAAGCGTCATGTCAAAGCTCGTCTACAGTTTGCTCATGATCACTTGGAGGACTCTGAGACAGACTGGTTCAAGGTTCTCTGGTCTGATGAGACCAAGATCGAGATCTTTGGTGCCAACCACACACGTGACATTTGGAGCACTGCATACGACCCCAAGAATACCATCCCTACAGTCAAGCATGGTGGTGGCAGCATTATGCTGTGGGGCTGTTTCTCAGTCAAGGGGCCTGGCCATCTGGTCCGCATCCATGGGAAGATGGATAGCACGGCCTACCTGGAGATTTTGGCCAAGAACCTCCGCTCCTCCATCAAGGATCTTAAGATGGGTCGTCATTTCATCTTCCAACAAGACAACGACCCAAAGCACACAGCCAAGAAAACCAAGGCCTGGTTCAAGAGGGAAAAAATCAAGGTGTTACAGTGGCCTAGTCAGTCTCCTGACCTTAACCCAATTGAAAACTTGTGAAAGGAGCTCAAGGTTAAAGTCCACATGAGACACCCAAAGAACCTAGATAACTTGGAGAAGATCTGCATGGAGGAGTGGGCCAAGATAACTCCAGAGACCTGTGCCGGCCTGATCAGGTCTTATAAAAGATGATTATTAGCTGTAATTGCAAACAAGGGTTATTCCACAAAATATTAAACCTAGGGGTTGAATAATAATTGACCCACACTTTTATGTTGAAAATTTATTAAAATTTAACTGAGCAACATAACTTGTTGGTTTGTAAGATTTATGCATCTGTTAATAAATCCTGCTCTTGTTTGAAGTTTGCAGGTTCTAACTTATTTGCATCTTATCAAACCAGCTAAATCTGCAGGGGGTTGAATACTACTTGTAGGCACTGTAAGTACTCTTTCCATGACGCTGACTGCTCACACCGTCTTGTTGTCTGATGCATTCTTTTTGTTACAAAAAATACAAACTGCTGTTGCTTCTGGTGTCTATAATTGTCTGAAATCACAGCAGCAGCGCTGTAGCCAATCAGTTAGCTGCTGAGCTCCTTGATTTGTTGCTGCGCTGTCATTGTGACATGACATCAGCGCTGCAGATAATAGCAGACCTGGGGAGAGTGAATAAAATAAACAAACAATGCAGGGAATGGGTTCCCAAAACCGGAAAACCTAAGGGTATGTACACACAAGGTGTTTTAAAATCAAGCAACACCGCCAGGTTTTTTAAGTAGATGTTGAAAACCGTGGCATATTTTTCTTGAACCATCATGTGTGTAGTTTTACAGTCGTTTCCTGGGTATTTTTTCTATGGTCTTGACCATCTTTGGCTTTTTTAGTGATTTCCTATTGCTTTTATCACATATTTTTTACTGTGCTTTTAAGAAAAAATGATGGTAAAACGCAATAAAAGCCATCTGGGCATCTCTTGAGCCTTCCCATTCATATGCATTATAAAGTACAGAGCATCTGCTGAGTGGAAAACACCAGAAGAATGGACAAGTCACTTCTTTTAACCACTTGGTGGTTTTAGAAACCTGAAGTGGTTAACAAAATGCTGAAAAGCCTGATCCTGTGCACAGCGAGTAGATGCAGATGGTCATTCATTGTATTTTTCATAGTGGTTTCCATGGTGGGATCTGCCCTTCAAAAATGTCATTGCATATTCCCTAAGTAGTATGCAGCCAAAATTAGCACCAGTGAAAACTACAGCTTCCTTGATCACCTATCTGAATAGGTCATCAATATTAGAAAGCCACGGACCCACTTGGGGGGGGAGGGGCGACATGACCAAGGGGGAGGTAGGGAGTGATGGGGTTAATAGGGACAGTGGTGTGTATGCCTAATATGGCATTGGGGGATGGTCTTAGCCGGGGAGGAAGAGGAGGAGCAGGGAAAGGGTTAGTCTGGGAGAGGAAAGAGTTACCTCCTCTTCTGTTTCCGGACGCCGAACGATCTGGACGTGCACCTCCATGGCAGATCTTCAGGAGCTCCAGCGTATGATTCAGGCTGCGGTCGCAGCGCACGGGCCCCTGGCAGTGCAGACCCACATCAGGGCTGCCGGGGTTAACCCGTCGGCGCTTGCCCCTCGTCCCCCCAGCAGCGGCGGGCGCCAGTCGCGGCCCCCCCGCAGGTATTCCCCGGGCGCGGGGGGGGCGAGGAGGAGATGTAAGAGCCCCTCCAGGGACCCTCCGTAGAGTGCAGCGCAGCAGCAGCGTCTGGCTGCTGCAGAGGCCGGTGGGAGGAATCTTCGTTCCAGCCGCGGCGGTCGGGAGGTGGGAGTGGCCAGCACGGGGCCTGCTTCCGGTCCCGGCCTCCGGGCTGGAGTTACTGTGAGTGCAGCGGCTCCAGGCCGGGAGCGCGCTCGGCGCAGGAGAGAGGCCAGCAGATCCCCCTGCAGTCGGCGGGGGGACCGCGGGGCTGCACGTGGCGGTAGGTCCGGCGCCGGGGGGAGGTCTGCGGTGCCTGACCCCGGTGCGGCTGAGAGAAGGAGTGACGGCGGGAGCCCTGCGGCGACCGCCGGGTCACTCAGTACCGCTGTGCAGCCCCCGGATGTGGCAGTCTCCCGTGGGAGCGGGAGGACTCGGAGGACGGAGGCCTGCAATAGCCCAGGAGGGCCAGAGGCGACGACGGCTGAGACCCGGAGCCGGGCGTCTGTTCGTCCGCGTCCAGAGGCCCCTTGCAGTCGGCAGGGGGGCGGGCGCAAGAGGTCGAGGCCCGGGGTGCCGGCGCGGGGGACAGGACGGTCTCCTGGGTTGTCACCCCGGGGCAAGAGATGGAGCGGGGATGACTCTGCCCACGCGGTGGCCCTGTCTGGCGGCCGTGGTGGGGGGGGGTGCTGCGGCGGCGCCCCCCGGATGTCGGATGGAAGATGAGGCCAGCGGCGAGGAGGGGGAAGAGGCTTTCGTTTCGGAGGAGTCGGATGGACGACAGACGGAGGACAGCGAGACGGCGGTCTCGGGGGACGCCGAGCGGCGGTCGGGTGAGACGGCCGCGGAGGCGGCAGGGGCTGCGCTGGCGGGGGGCTTCGGGGGGGGGGCGGCTGGGCTACGGCAGCCTCCGCTGGTTTAGCTGTGTGGGGTCAATTGTTGGGGCTGTTGCAGGGGCTGGCGGCGGCTTCAGGAGCGGTGGGGGAGGGGGCTCAGGCGCCGGTGGCGGCGTGGGTGGGTGCAGCCGGTTTAGGGGCCTCGTCGGTGGCGGGGGGTGACGGAGCGGGTGCGAGTAAAGGGGGGGGCGAAGGGGGGAGTGAGACGGGGGGGGGGGAAGGAGAAGGAAAAGGAGAAGGAAAAGGAGAAGGAGGATGAGGTGGTGCGCTTAGATGATAGGGCTAAAAGCGAAGTTTATGTTTGTTTTGAAGGCCCGCTGGGGGCCCATTTAAAGAAGGAGGTGCGGGAAAAAATTTGGAAAGGGGAATATGTAGAGATATTTTATCTGCTTCCCCTGGAGAAATTTAATTTGGATAGGGTTAAGCCGAGTGACTCCAAAAAGGAGAAGGACGAGGAGGAAAAGCGCCGTTATAGGCTTATTCCTCGGACTTTTGCCAACTGGCTACAGGCATTTGCGATTTTGGCGAGCGTGGTCGGGGAGAAGGAGCCGGAGCATTGTTCGGCTTTGTTCGGCTACATGGATGCGATAGGTGAGGCTTATCGAGTTTATGGCGGGCTGGCGTGGCTGCGCTACGACGAGCAATTTAGGCAGCGGAAGGCATTGCGGCCAGATATGCGTTGGGACCATAAGGATATTTCCTTATGGATGCGACTGATGTCGGCACCGGCTCAGCCCTTTCGGGGGGGCGCCGGGGTTCGGGGGCCGGGTCCCCGGCAAGTTTCAAAAAAGGTTTGTGTTGGCAGTACAATGAAGGGCAGTGCAGGTTTGGAGCGGCGTGCCGTTTTAAGCATGAATGCTCCGGATGTGGGGGGGGGACATAGCTTGTCCAAATGTTTTAAAAAAGGAAAAGGAAAGGCTGGTGACGGGGCTGGTAAGAGGGACGACGCCGGTGAAGGTAGAAGTGATGGTTCCGTTTTTAAATAGGTATCCGGACGAGGAGGCTGCGGCGTTGTTATGTTCTGGTTTTTCCGATGGTTTTCATATTCCGTCGGTTGTTAATGCGTCGGGCCCGCCGTATCGTAATTTGCGTTCCGCTCGGGATCACCCGGAAGTGGTGGATGAGAAGCTGGAAAAGGAGGTGGCTTTGGGCAGGATGGGCGGTCCTTATGTCGCCCCGCCGTGCGGGAATTTGGTGGTTTCACCGTTGGGGGTGGTACCAAAGAAGGAGCGGAATAAATTTCGGCTGATTCATCATTTGTCTTACCCGGAAGGGTTATCGGTGAATGATGGCATTGCACCGGAGTTGTTGGCGGTATATTATGTGTCGTTCAATAAGGCGTTGGACCTGGTTAGGGCGGCGGGGCGGGGTGCATTGATGGCAAAGGCGGATGTGGAAGCGGCGTTTCGGTTGTTACCGGTTCATCCAGATAGTCAGCATTTGTTGGGTTGCTGGTGGGATGGCAGTTATTATGTTGATCGTTGTTTGCCAATGGGCTGTTCCATTTCGTGTTCGTACTTTGAGGCATTTAGTTCGTTTGTTGAGTGGGTGGTTCGGGACGTGTCCGGGCTTACGTCCATCATTCATTACTTGGACGATTTCCTGTGTGTCGGGCCGGCGGGTTCGATGGTTTGTGCGGGTTTGCTATTTGCGTTGCAAAAAGTTGCGGCCAGCTTCGGGATTCCTTTGGCGCCGGATAAGACTGAAGGCCCGGCGCCGGTGATGTGTTTTCTGGGAATTGAAATTGACACCGTTGCTATGGAAAGCAGGTTGCCGGCGGAGAAGGTCCGTGATTTGAGGACCGCAGTGACGGGGGTAAAAGCGGCGAAGAAGGTGCGGCTTAAGGCGGTGCAGTCCTTGCTTGGAAAATTGAATTTTGCTTGCAGAATTGTGCCAATGGGGAGAGTGTTTGCGAGGCGTTTGGCGACGGCGACGGCCGGGGTAAGGTTGCCGGCGCATTTTGTGCGGATCACAAAGGCGATCAGGGACGATTTGGAAGTATGGGATCAATTTTTGCAGCATTTCAACGGCCGGACGCTGGTGATGGAGAGGGTGGCGTCTAACGGGGCGTTGCAGCTGTTTACGGATGCGGCGGGGTCGGCCGGGTTTGGGGCTGTCTTCAGAGGTCATTGGTGTGTCGGGCAGTGGCCACAGGCGTGGCGGGAGAGCGGCTTGGTTAGGAATTTGGCTCTGTTAGAGCTATTCCCCATTGTAGTGGCAGTGGAGCTATGGGGGTCGCACTTTGCCGGAAGGAAAGTGTGTTTTCATTGTGATAACCAGGCGGTGGTGCACGCGATTAACAACTTGTCTGCTAAGTCGGAGCCGGTGGTGGTGAATTTGCGGCATTTACTGTTGAGATGTCTGCAGTTGAATGTGCAGGTAGTGGCAAGGCACGTTCCGGGTGTTGACAACGAGGTGGCTGATGCTTTGTCTCGTTTTCAGTTCAGCAGGTTTCGGGCGCTGTTGCCGTGGGCGGACGAAGTTGGAGTGGAGTGTCCCGAGGATTTGTGGCATCTGGTGAGGCGGTGATCTCAGACTTGATTCGGAACTCGGTGACCGAGGTGACTTGGTGCCGGTATGCTAAGGTGTGGGCTGAATGGGAGGAGTTGTTGTGTCTGATGTTTGGTGGGGAGAGCGTGGATTACTTGGTGGCTTTGTTGTCATTGGTGAGTACGGATTTTTCAGCCGGGCGATCGGCATCGGCTGTGGCACATCGGGTGTCGGCAGTGGCATTTTGGTTAAAAATGAGAGGGGAGCGTGATGTTTCACAGGATTTTCGGGTTCGTCAGGCTTTGCGGGGTTTTCGCCGCGGCGTACGGGAGAGGGACAAGAGGCGTCCTGTATCGTTCGGTTTGTTGAGACGGATGGTGGGTGGCCTGAGCGGCATTTGTGAGTCTGTGTACGAGACGGTTCTGTTTACAACGGCTTTCGGTCTCGCTTTTTATGGGGCGTTCCGGATAGGCGAGCTGGTAAGCCCGTCCAGGGTGACGGGTGGTGGTTTGATGTTTGAGGACGTGCGAGTGAGCAGTAGTCAGGTGGAGTGCCGGATTCGCCGGTCAAAAATGGATCAGCTGGGCCGTGGTAGATTGGTGGTGTTATATGCGGTTCCAGGAGAGGAATTGTGCCCTGTGCGTTTAGTCGAGAGATTTATGGCCGTGAGGGGAGGCTTACCTGGCCCGTTGTTGCGGCATTTGAATGGGTCGTTTTTGTCGAGGTTTCAGTTTGTGGCGGTGCTGCGGCTAAGTCTACGTAACGCGGGGGAGCGCCCGGAGGAATTCGGGTCGCATTCATTCCGAATTGGTGCAGCAACGGAGGCAGCTCGTTGGGGGCTTGGAGATGAGGTGGTAAAGCGTATTGGTAGATGGGAATCTTCTTGTTTTCGGCGGTATGTGAGACCGCAGTTGTTGTAGCATCATGGTACTTTGGTTACGTGCGGTAGGTTTGAGGAAAGGGGTGTTTCTAGATGTGTTGGTGGTTGTGCTGTTATTGGTTTTGATATTTTCGTTTTGTTTATTTGTTATAGGGAAGTGCCTGATTTGGATCTTGGGGCACTCCTTCGTATTTTGGGGTGCCCGTCGGGCTGAGGTCCGCCCGAATGGTCGACAGCTGGGTGTGGATCGTGCGCAGGCGACTGTTGGATGGATCGGAGTTCGGGGCATGGAGTGGGGCAGGGTGGTCCCGGAATTTCGTTTCCATTGTAAAGTGGAGCGGCCCCCGAATGTGCTGGTATTACATGTGGGGAGTAATGATCTTGGTGCCAGGGCGTCGCGGGATTTGATCCGAGACATAAAGATTGACTTACTGCAGTTGTGGAAGCGGTATCCTGGTTTGCTGGTCGTATGGTCTGACATAGTGACCAGGTTGGCATGGAGAGGGGCTCGGTCGGTGGAGAAGGTTAATAAGGCCAGGGCCCAGGTGAATAGGGTAGTGGCTAGGTTTGTGACCAGGAATGGTGGGATTGTGGTACGGCACAGGGATTTGGAGCCGGCAGATTGGCGATTTCGGAGGGGTGATGGTGTGCACCTCAACGAGGTCGGTCTGGATTTATGGGCGTTGGGTCTGCAGGATGGTGTGGAGCATGCTTTTGGTGTGTGGCGGGTCCAGGCCACGTAAGGTGTCACGTGGTCTGTCCTGTGGCGGTGGGGGTAGGTCTGGTCCAGAGGTTTGGAAGTGATTGGTGGCTGGACCGGGAGTCATTGTCTTGGTATGGTGGCTCTCGGTTTCCGGGATGTGGCAGGCACGGGGTTCTGCCAAAGTGTGGGGGTCAATCCGTGGGTGATTGGCACCTCGTCTCTGGGTCGGTGTGTTGCGGCCGGGGACAGGGGGAGTAGTAGTTAGTGGACTGGGCCTACCCCGGGGGGTATTGTAAATGTTATTGTCTATTGTTACCGTTATGTGGTTGTTTTGGGTCGCCCGTTGGACGGCGTCCCTAAGGTGCTAGTCTGTAAAACAATAGGCAATAAAAGGCTGCTGTGGCCATTTTGAACCAAGTCGCATGCAGTCCGTGTGTTTATTCTTAGAGGATAAGGGGGTTTGGTTACACAGACATCACGACCGGAGAATCCTCCCTCAGCTGGTCAAGAAAGCCACGGACCCACTTGGGGGGGGGAGGGGCGACATGACCAAGGGGGAGGTAGGGAGTGATGGGGTTAATAGGGACAGTGGTGTGTATGCCTAATATGGCATTGGGGGATGGTCTTAGCCGGGGAGGAAGAGGAGGAGCAGGGAAAGGGTTAGTCTGGGAGAGGAAAGAGTTACCTCCTCTTCTGTTTCCGGACGCCGAACGATCCCCGCCCACCCTCCCTTTGTGTTGTCATGTGGGGGATGTTTTTTGGGTAGTTGGGATACCCTTTGTCACAGCAGCGGTGGGGGTAGGTCTGGTCCAGAGGTTTGGAAGTGATTGGTGGCTGGACCGGGAGTCATTGTCTTGGTATGGTGGCTCTCGGTTTCCGGGATGTGGCAGGCACGGGGTTCTGCCAAAGTGTGGGGGTCAATCCGTGGGTGATTGGCACCTCGTCTCTGGGTCGGTGTGTTGCGGCCGGGGACAGGGGGAGTAGTAGTTAGTGGACTGGGCCTACCCCGGGGGGTATTGTAAATGTTATTGTCTATTGTTACCGTTATGTGGTTGTTTTGGGTCGCCCGTTGGACGGCGTCCCTAAGGTGCTAGTCTGTAAAACAATAGGCAATAAAAGGCTGCTGTGGCCATTTTGAACCAAGTCGCATGCAGTCCGTGTGTTTATTCTTAGAGGATAAGGGGGTTTGGTTACACAGACATCACGACCGGAGAATCCTCCCTCAGCTGGTCAAGTTCAGGGGGATCTGATTTTGTATCCCTGCCCATCATTTATATGACGAGGCTGCAGCATTATATGGAAATCGCAGCATCCTCTTCATTATCTATGGGACCCAGCTCTGTAGGGAAAATAGAGGCTTCACCAGGACCTGCAACTAAGAGTAATAAACAGGACTGAGCTGTAATACCGGACGCAGCTGTGACTACATTTTATATGGTCGTGTTACACAACCTAAAAGTGCACAAAGATATTACACATTCACCTAGTGGGCCTGTGTACCCCCTAATGCCAGGGCTGAATTTTAGTCCCAGTCCCGCCCTGCAACAGGGCAAATTATTCAAATAGTATGCATGGTGAGAGATTTAGTCCCTGTACCGAGCAGGTGGGATACCTTTTGTACTTCGCTCGGAGCGTCTTAATGGTATAGTCAATTAACTGGAGGTCAATATGGGTTCTGTGGTTTCTTCAAATGGAAGAAAAGTTTCCTGAGTTGAGGTAGGAACACATTGGTAATAGCTAGGAAAGGAAAATTGCGGAGCAAAGATAAGTTCAGTGAGGCCCGGCAGTCTTTCTGATGGATCAGGACGATTTTGTGTTCCAATTGAAGGTGACTCAAGAAGTGGAAACTCTTTCCAGAGTTGTTCCTTCAGACAAAGTTATAGTCGATTACAGTCTGTACCTTCCAACCAATCTTGGATATCTCATATACATCAGACAATGGAAAGGGTATACCAGTTATTGTGTACGGTTCAACTTTCCAAATGGATTCAATATTCCAGTCCTATGATTGTTTTGGAGGCAGACTCGGTTCCCAATTTGTAAGGGCTTGGCATGGGCACATTGATTATAGTCTTTTTATTGTCTTCTTCGTGCTTCTTTCGTGTGAAATCAACAATTTCCTTGGCTTCTGCCATGAGTCTGCACTAGTGTTCGATCACTCAATCCATTTGTGGAAACGGGTTAATGGTGTCAGGTACTTGTGTGACGCCCTGGGCAAGCCAGGGGTCACAGGTCATCACACCACCACACCCTACACCCCAGTTAGGAACACCAAAGCTAACCAAAATCCTTGTTGCCTTCCTCCAGGGGCTGGTGTTCACACCAGGGGGTGGGCCAGGCGGTTGGCTCCGCCCACCGAGGAGTTCACAGCCCTGGAGGCGGGAAGAAACTAGGCAGATAAGTCTAGGGAGGGGAGTGAAGTGGAAGTGAAGTAGTAGTGGAGCAAAGGAGAAAAGCTGAAGTGACAGAAAAAGTGAGAGTAGTAAAGCCTGAAGTTGGTTTGGCTGTGTGCCCGGACAGTGACAGCAAGGTCAGCAAACGGCGGTGACAGTCTGGAGGGGGACTGCTCGGAGGTTGCTGGACGGACCGCGGACGGGTAGTGACCCGGCGGTCTGGAGCAGTATACGAAGAACAGTCAGCACCAGGGCAGGGGCCTCTCGGACCCCGGCAAGGCTAGGAGTCGCCGTAAATTTGCCAAATCCGTCAGTGAAGGGGACGTCTGTCTCCAAACAACCAAGTCCCGATTGAAGGCAACAGTCCGACCGTTACAGAGAGACACCGCCACCGCCAGGGCACCAGTTTCACAGGGCCAGCGTCTGCGGGCAAAGTAGGGCTCCTCCGGCCCATATCCAAGCCGGGGAGCAGGTTACCGGTGGGAACCCATCGCAACCATTATCAACATAGGTGCAGGACAGAGGGACCGTCACCTACTGGGGAAAGCAAGTGCAGCCGTCCGTGGGAACTGTCTTTCCAGCCGTGTGTTTTACCGAGAACTGTGTCATCATCTCAGGCTGAGTGAGTACCACAGTGCCGCAAGGCACAGCGCTGCCCCCGCGTCCCTGCGCCCACCAAGCCCTGCATCTCCCACCTCTCACTGGGCCCCGGGATCACCAACCCCTACCCACGGAGGGGCAACACAACAACTGGCTGCTCCATACCATCCTTCCCGGGATCCCCATACAGAGCAGCGGTGGTGCCAACAAATCACCACAACTGTGGATGGCGTCACGGACAATAAACAATCCCCACACCCAAACAACCCCTTTCACTCACGGGCGAGGAGCGCCGCTCGAGTCCCCGGGATCCGGCCCATCGCTTGAGCCACCGAGCAGCGGCAGCAGCAAGCCGCGGCAGCCGGACCCGAGCAGTAGGGAAAGCGCGGCGTCCCCTCCTCTGCCCGCGACACTTGTA